>NC_141145.1:161998621-162228621 GCF_053477565.2 Lygodium microphyllum | reverse complement strand
GCCAAGCAGCTTGAGTGCGCAGAACTGCCTGTGGACTACGGGCTCAACACACAGCTTTCACTCTGAATGCCAAGCCCGAAAAGCAAGGGTCCAGGCAACGACACCTCGCAGTAGAGAGCCCTCCTTGGCCACATCCTGAGATTCAGCGCCGATGAAGAGAGTGTAAGAGGTGCGTTTTGCCTTGAACGCACCTCCCCTTGAAAAGAGCTGGACCTTCACCTTCCGAATCTTCGACGCCGCACGCTCTCTAGCTTGTCTTTTAGCGCCCTTAGAGGCACGAATATGGCTTGAAGCTCTAACTGAAGAAGACCACCCGACCTACTGGGGTGCAGCATGCCGTTTGGCCCTCTGCGCGAGATCCATCTCTCCCGCGTGTAGAATTCTTCCTCGCATTGTGGCCCATCCCCTTGGAATAATCTTGAGGCTTGAAGTAGATTCGGGGAAGTCTTCTTTTGGACTGCATTGCGAGGGGAGCGCATAGGTTGTCTGGAAAAGTCCCCCACATTGCAGCATACACCTTGAAACTGGTTTCTTTGAGATCGAAGTAGATCTGGGGGAGTCCTCCATTGGACTGAGTTGCACGAGGAGCGCGTGTGACAGGAGCGAACTGCATGACATGCCTGGAAGCTGCATGCCGATTAGCCCGCCACGCGAGATGCAAGTCTCCCGCATCAAATGCCCCCACCTTCGTTGACGCGCGCCCCGGTAGAAGGATGAGATGAGAGCATTGACCCTGGTTGGACTGGATAGGTGGAGCACCTGGCTAGCTCTTGACGATTTCATGGGTTGCATCAAACCGCTGCGCCTGGAGAGTGAGGGACATTTCCCTTGCCGCAATTACCTTCGGGCCTGTGTTGCCCAGATTTGTCTGTTTCATGTGCAAGAAAAGAAAGCAGGCTCTAGATCTTTCCGTACATGCCATGCCTCCTTGAGGTTTCAGGCCCCTGCTGGCCACATTGAGTGCGATGAAGTACATGACAGCTTGCAGTCTGTTCATGGCTTGTAGGAGGGCTATGTCCTCCACCGTAGTCGCATTGAACGGGCCCTACATGGCCTGATTAGACAAGGAGGTTTCCGTTTGCTCAAGCAACTTTTGGTGAGGAGGCACCACACCTCGCTTTGCTTCAAAAAAGGGCCTGTGCATGCCCGGATCCGTCTTGTCAGCGCGAACGAGAGCTAAGCCTTCACGCCTCGCCCTCTCCTTCGTTTCATGCTCCCTGAAGAGCCGGATCTGCATGGAACTCATTGGAGTGTGAAGCCTCCAAGCTTCCCCCTTAGTTCCATCTCACGGTCTTTCAGCCACTTTGACTTCACCAAGACGGTCGCATCCCTTTGGCCCAGGGACTTGAATGGGCTTGATTGCACACCTTCATGTTGAGCGCGGGTTCGATGTCGTTCCCTGACTCAACCACTTGGGTTCACCTCCTGAAAGCCCACTCGCCATGGTTGGACCGCACTCGGAGTTCCCCAGCACTCCCAATCTTGATGTTGCGTGAGGGTCTGTTACCCTCGGAATCGGCCTTTGCTCCCCGCTTGCTGGATGAGGGCTTTGCACCCTCGGAATCAGCCATTGGCGCACAAGTTAACTTAGGGGGCATCGGATTTGACACAAGAGTCTCCTCCTTTGCCCCACAGACGGACGAGTAGTTCACAGGTTTCCAAATTTTTCTTCTCTTCCTCTCCTTCACTCCACTTCCTTCCGCTCCAACACGCTTCCTCTCCTTCTCCACACTACTCCTCTCTTCTCCACCTCTCCTTTTCCTCTCCTTCTTCACCCAACGTGCAGCCATTCGTTTACCCTCTCGGTGCAAGGAGCCTTCCTCAACACACAAGGCCGTTCTTTTACCCTCGCGGCTAACGAGTTCTTCACAAGGGTTGCCCATTCGTTTATTCTCCCGGCGCAAGGAGTCTTCCCCATCCACAACCTCCTTCCTCATACTCGCATCAGAAAAAACACTAGGCACCAGTTCATTTATACTCGCTGGGCCAGACGAGTCTTCTTTCATCTCCTCAACACTCCTCTTCACTTCCGTACAACTCTTCATCCTCATATCAACATCAGCAAATGCACAAGACACCAGTTCATTTATACTCGCTGGGTCGGACGAGTCTTCCTTCATCTCACCGATGCTCCTCTTCATCACAACACCACCCTTCATCTTTGCATCCTCATCAAGCAAAACACGAGGTACCAGTTCTTTTATACTCGCTGGCCCGGACGAGTCCCCCTTACCCTTTCCTACTCCTATACACACTTTCGCATCCTGCTTGTCTTCTTTACTCCTACCCTTCGTCTCCTCATCAATGCTTAACAGAATACCAGGCACCAGTTCATTTATACTCCTGGGCTAGACGAGTCTTCCTTCTCCTCCCCTTCTCCTACACAACTCAAAAATAGTGAAATACAAGGCTCCAGTTCATTTATACTCACTGGGCCAAACGAGTCTTCCTTCTTCTCCCCTACTCCAACACCCTTCAAAACATCCCCTTTCTCCATCTTTATATCCGCACTAGGTAGCATACAAGGCACCAGTTCATTTATACTCACTGGGCTAGAAGAGTCTTCCTTCTCCTCTCCTACTCCTACACACCTCCAAACATCATGCTTCAGCTCCTTTCCAATACAACCCTCCAAAACTTCCTTACCTCCTACCTCAACACCCCTTGACTCATTACTACTCCTCATCTCAACATTTGTACATGGTAAAATACAGGGCACCAGTTCATTTATGCTTGCTGGGCCAGACGAGCCTTCCTTCCCTTCTTCCCCTCCAACACGCCTCAATTCAACACGTTTTCACTCTCTTTCTGCGCACAACCCTTTCTTCTCCTTCATTCGTTCCATCCTCACCTCTCCTTCCCCACACTTCAGCTCAGCACCAACTCTAGGTTTCGAATCATCACTCTTTTTCAGCTTTACTGGGTCACAAGAAAAACCACATGGTCCCAGTTCATTTATGCTCGCTGGGCCGGACGAGCCTTCCTTCTTCTCTCCCACTCCAACACTCCTCAACTCAGCTTCAACTCTCTCCAACCTCTCATCTTTGCTCAACTCAGCACACTTTGGCACCCTTTCAACATGTAACACTTCCTTTCTCATCATCCTCTTCATTTCTGTCTTCCTTTCTCCACGCTTCAACTCAACGTCACCACCAACCTTCAACTCCTCATCCTTTCTCAGCTTTGTAGGTTCACGAGAAAAAACACATGGTCCCAATTCCTTTATGCTCGCTGGGCCGGACGAGCCTTCCTTCTTCTCTCCTTTCATCCTCCTTTCTATCTTTTCCAAAACATAAGGGGCATCACCCCGCAGCACACTAGAAACACATGATTTTGACTCAGCCTCTTTAGCTTCGTCCACCTCCTCAATCATCACTCCATCCACAACATATTTCTTCCTATCCTCATCCTCCAAGACAGTTTTCTTTTTCAACTTCCTCTCCACTACATCACTTCTCATCCTACACTCAGCACTCTGCTTCTTCACTCCACCCTTCTCATCAGCACTCTTCCTTTCCAAACAAGGGGCCGGCGGTACTGCCTTAACCCGCACTCCATCCTTCTCCTTCTCATTCTCCCCACTCCTCTTCGCTCCCTTAGCCTTGGCATCCAACGCCGCACCACGCTGCTTCACACCCTTTTGTATTATTTTCATTAAGTTCGCAAGTTGGGTTTTCATCGCCCGCATTCTCTCTTCACTCTCTTTATCCTCATCCTCACTCCCATCATCATCCTCCTCTCCCTCTTCAGAGCTCGAACTCGGCTCTTTAAACTCTAAAGGCACGGACCGCCGCAGCGGCACATCAACACGCTTAGACTTTTTCAACTCGGCATCATTTTTCTTCTTCTCTACCCCTTTCTCTTCCATATCGTCACTCCTACCCCCCTTTATCATCTTCACATTTTTCTTCACTCCCGGCATTCCCCCTATAGCAATAGATGCATCATAATCCAAAGCAATTTTTCTTTTCAGTTCGCTTTCCACCTCCAATGCCTCCCAGTCTCCCTTCCTCATCGTCTTCTCTCTCCACACCTCAATCTCCTCATTTACACCCTTCAACTTTCTCCTCACCTCATCCTGCCTCTCTTCAATCAACCGCATCTTCTTTTTGAGCTCAAAATGAATTTGGGATGGAGCATTTGCCCCGTTTCCCCTTCCGCACCTTAGCTTTTCCACCAAACCTCGTAGGTCATACTCTAGATCATAAAATCTTCAAGAAAGCTTCTTTTTTTTTAATAAATATACTCGACTACATCAGTTCTTGACATGGGCACGGCACTCTTCGAAGTTTTCCCGTCACGCCTCAGCCCAGGCTCCCCAACACGGGGTTAGCACACGCCACCCGCGAAGGTGGCTCTGATACCAAGTGTGATGTTCCAACCCTCCGAGACCCGATCGGGACCTCCTAAGGACCCTGTCTAAGCCCCGGGGCAGCACTAGACCCATTCCACAAGTTTGCCATTTCGACCCCTCAACACGTCACGGGGCACCCCAACACGTCACGGAACGCGACACGGCACATACCATGGCACACGATCTACCAAAGGGCCCATCTTGGGGGCTTCACTTCATATTCATAGCTAGAAAGTATTTACATGATCACCGGGGCTCAGCAAGGGACTATGTCACGGTGGGTGGGTGGAGCTATCAACGGGCTACAACAAGACGCCACGACTGTGGGTGAGGGAGCTACAAGAGTACTCCCTCATAGGTGTTTTCGGCACCAACGGCAAGGCGTACCTACAAAGCCCGAAATTTATTTGTGGGGGAGGGGGGGGGGGGGGGGGATTTTGGAGGGGCGGGGGAGGAGGGCGCATCGCAATATGGCATGTTGAGGGGGGAAGGGGGGGGCCGATTTTTAAAGGGAGGGGGGAGAAGGGGGGGGTGGGGGGGGCCAAATTTTGGAGAGGGGGGGGCGGGGGGTGCAGAATTTTTGAGGGGGCGTCATGGCGGGTGGCTGTGTGTGTTAAGGGGAGGGGAGCACGTCGCCTCGTGTCATGTCATCGGGCGGGGGGGGGGGGGGGGGGGGGGGGGGAGGGGGGCGTGGTAGGTCGCGACGTGGTGTGGTGTGTGTGGAGGGGGGAAGGGGGGGGGCGGGGCGCGTCGCGTCGCGTCGTGTCCTATGGGGCAGGGAGGGGGGAAGGTGGGGCGGCACATCGCGATATGGTGTGGTGTGTGTGGAGGGGGGAAGGGGGGGCGCGTCGCGTCGTGTCGTGTCATGGGGGTTGGGGGGGGCACGTCACGTCGTGTCGTGTCATGGGTGGGGGGTGGTGGGGTGGGGATGTCATGGTGGGGGGGGAGGGTGGGGCGGCACATTGCGACATGGTGTGGTGTGTGTGGAGGGGGGGCGCGTCGCGTCGTGTCGTGTCATGGGGGTTTGGGGGGCGCATCACGTCGTGTCATGTCATGGGTGGGGATGTCATGGTGAGGGGGGGGGGGGCACATTGCGACATGGTGTGGTGTGTATTTAGGGGGGGAAGGGGGGGGGGGCGAATTTTGGTAGTGGGGGGAGGGCACGTCGCGATATGGTGTGGTGTGTGTTGGGGGGAGGGGGGCATCGCGTCGTGTCGCGTCGTGTCGTGTCATGGGGGGGCGTCGCGACATGTTGTGGTGTGTGTTGAGGGGGGAAGGGGGGGGGCGTGTCATGTCATGGGGTGGGATGTCATGCGGGGGTGTAAGGGCTTTGTAGCTATACCATGCCGTTGCTACCGATTGCACCTGTATAGGGAGTAGTAGTGACTCAAAGCCCTGCCTTGTTTCCACTCTACATGTGATTCCCTATACCCAGTGGTGAATCCTCTTATGTGCGGCGTCACGAGGGTGTAGTCCTGGGATGTGTCTATGTTGTCCCGCTTTTGGATTGAATAATACAAGAGTATACCTTGAGCTCATATTGTGTTACCTTTCTATGCCGTGTTGAGTGCATAACGAGTGCAGGTTTATTACACTTGGTATCATAGCAACTCTTGCTCGGAGTGAAGGAGTGCTCACGGAAGTAGGAGAAAAGATCCAGTGCCCCGAAGAGATCTAAGTCATAACGACCCACAGCGCGACGCCCCACGTCGTGTCGCCCCACGTCGCGACGCCCCACGTCGCATCGACCCACGTCGCGTCGCCCCACGTCGCAACGCCCCCCGACGCGTCGCCCCGGCGTGACGCCCCAACCTTGACATCCCACCGTCTGAAGACGTGACTCGGCTTCCCCGCGGCACGACCCACACCACCACAGGCGAAACGCGGCTTCCCCGCGTCAACACCACCACCAACCACATGGAGGAAGAAAGGGAGAACATCACCCTCCCGACATTAGAGGAGAGGAAGAAGAGTAGGGGACAAGGATGGAGAGTGGCCCAAGAGGAGAAGGTGGCCGGACTAGAAAGACAAATAGATGGTATGTCAAGCATGCTAGAATCAATATGGAGGAACATGCAGATGAAAGACGAAGAGGAAGAAACGAGGAAAAAACTAGAAGTAGAGCAGGGCTATAGAGAATGGGTGAGTCAACAACAAGAAGAGGAGAGGAGACACCGAATGCAAGAGGAGATGGATAGAACGGGTAGAGAGGAGTCATCTAGGAGGGCGCAAGATACAAGGAAGGAGAAGGAGAAAGTAGTAGAATTAGGAAGCAAAAAGAAAGACAAGAAGAAGGAGAAGAAGCACCATCGCAAAGAAGAGGAAGATAGCAGTAGTTCAGAAGATGATTATGGAAAATTCAAGATGCCCCAACCCGCCAAGTATAAGGGAGAGAGAGATGGGTTGGTTCTGAAGAAATGGATCACAGAGGTGGATAGGTACTTAAAATATTCAAGAATCACCGAAGACAAGAAGGCGGAAGTGGCAGCCATTTACTTGGAGGAGGACGCTGCCAGTTGGTACCTGTTAGAACAGGAGCAGGGCCACACAATCTGTTCGTGGGAAGAACTCCAGGAAGAACTGAAGGACTACTTTATTCCAAAGCTGGAGAAATTCAAAGTGAGAGATGAATGGAGGAACCTCAAGCAAGCACAGGGAAAGATGAAAGAATATGTCAGCAAGTATAGGCAAATCATGCTGCAGCTACCAAACATGGATACCGACACTAAGCTACATGGATTTTTGTTTGGAATGCAAGAATGAGCTAGAAGAGATGTGGAGAGACAGGAACCAACAAGCTTAGCAGAAGCCATGAGAATGGCCGAACGACTGGTGGACCTGGAAGGCAGAAGAACAGCACAAAGGAATCAAAACAGGTTCAACAACAACTTCAACAACACCTTCAACAACAGCAACTCCTGGAACCAAAGGCCCAATGCTCCTAGAGGGGCATTCACAGATACAAGGAGTCAAAACACCACTAACACCACGGCCGTATCCCAAACCGCATTAGTCCCAAGAGGAGCAGCAGGGAGATGGGGAAACAATCACTACAGGCCAACCCCTAGCACATCATATGGACCCGCAGGATCAAACACATCATGGTGGAGACCCCCAGGACCTTCCACTGGCATCAGATGCTTCAAATGCGGGGGTCCACACTACCAAAACAGATGCCCAATAGAAGACACAGCTTCATCGAGTGGATTAAGGGTAAATGCAGCGTGTGCATATGGAGGAGAAGAACCACAATCACCACGTATCCGGGAAATTCCAAATGGGAGTGAAGAGAGCATGGACCACCCAAGGGTAGGGTCAGTTAGTGCCCGACCCCAATGCATGGCAGCCAGAGTAGCGGCAGTCCACCATCTATACATCAAAGGTCGAGTGGGCGAAGGAAACCAACCAATCATGGTGGACACAGGAGCAACCCACAACTTCATGACACCACAGTGTGCAGCAAAGCATGGATTGAAACTATCCAAAGCCCCAGAAGGATTAACAGTAACATTCGCACAAGGAGAAGCCAAGGAAGTAAAACAAGTCTTTGCAGTCCAAGTGGAAGCCGACAAGTGAAAAGTGAAACTCAACTTCTTAATAATCCCCATGGATGATTTTGAAGTGATATTAGGCTTAGAATTCTATGACAAGTATGTCATTGCAATGTTTGGTAAGGGTGTGAATGAAATGATGCTAGATATGCAAGGAGAAGGCGTCAGAGTACCCTACGAAAGAATGCAGCTACCTGGTAGGACCCCAATCAAGGTACAAATGAAGGAGAACAAGCCAGGAGTATCATGCCAAACAGTAAAACCAGTTGCAAACCAACCAAAGGGCCAAGCACTTTAGTCGGATTGACCTTAGATCAGGATACCACCAAATCCGCATAGCCGAAGAAGATATCCCAAAGGCAGCCTTCCGCACCCGATATGGTAGTTTTGAGTGGTTAGTATTAGGGTTTGGCCTAAGCAATGGGCCAGGCACATTTTGTGGCCTCATGGATGGAATTTTTAGACCGGAGATAGATATCTTTGTCATTATCTATATAGATGACCTCCTAGTCTACTGCAAGACCTTAGAAGAGCACAAGCAACACTTATACCAAGTTTTTGAGAAACTGCGGCAACATCAGTTATACGCCAAGCCGGAAAAATGTGAATTCGCAGTGAAAGAATTGGAGTTTCTAGGCTTTATTGTAGGAGCAGATGGAATCAAAGTGGACCCTAAGAAAGTGGAAGCTGTCCAAAAATGGCCTGTACTGAAAACTGTAAGAGAAGTGCGGGAGTTCCTAGGCTTCACAGTATTTTGTCAAAGATTTATCAAAGATTACAGCCTCATCACTGCCCCCCTCTCCCACCTCACCAAAGAAGACCACTCGTTTACATGGGGGAACGCGCAACATGAAGCCTTTGAGCAGATGAAGAAGTGCATGAGCCAAACTCCCGTCCTAAGGGTACCGAACTTCACCAAACCCTTTGAAATCTCTACAGACGCATCTGACTATGGCATAGGGGGTGTACTAGTCCAAGAGGGGCACCCCATTGCATATGAGTCAAAGAAATTTAATGATGCTGAAACAAGATGGAGCACACATGAGAAGGAAATGTTAGCAGTCATCCACTGCCTTAGAAAATGGAAGCACTATGTTCAAGACAAGCATACAATAGTCTTCACCGACAATATCTCCCTCAAATACTTCCAATCCCAACCCAAGTTATCAGCAAAGCAAGCCCGTTGGCTAGACTTCCTAGCTGAATTTGACCTGGAAATTAAGCACAAGCATGGCTCTACTAACAAAATAGCAGATGCCTTGAGCCGAAAAGCTGACCTGAAAGCTGTCAGTGTTGTCAGCAGCAACTTCATAGAACTTGTCAAAGAGGCCCTAGAACAAGATCAAGACATGCACAAGATAATCAAAGATGTGGAAGCAGAGAAGACCCCCCATGGAATGTACACTTTAGAAGAGGGTATTCTATTTTTAGGCAAAAGATTGTATATCCCCAACAATGTGGAATTAAAGAAACTCATCCTACATGAGATACATGACGGCAAGATTGGAGACCACAAAGGGCAAAGCAAAACCTTGGAGGCCCTTAGGAAGCAGTTCTTTTGGCCGAACATGAAGGAAGAAGTGATAGACTACATCAAAACTTGCCCCACTTGCCAAATGGTCAAAGCACCCAGATCAAGACCAGCCGGACTACTACAACCATTACCAGTACCCAACCGCCCATGGGATGTCATCAGCATGGACTTCATTGTGGAACTACCGCAGTCCCATGGGTACACAATCTTCTTTGTAGTGGTGGACTATTTTTCCAAACAGGCCCACTTCATCCTAGCCAAACCACCACTGAATGCCAAGGAGGAAGCACGTCTCTTTTTCACACATGTATTCAAATTGCACGGCTTACCACTGGCCATTGTATCAGATAGAGACGGAAGATTCATGAGCGACATGTGGAAGGAATTCTTCAAGACTCTGGAAACCCAACTGAGATTCTCATCATCCTTCCACCCGGAGACAGATGGACAGACAGAACGAGCCAACCAAGGCATCGAAGATTACCTCCGCAGCTATGCTAGAGTGGATCAAAAAGATTGGACCTTGTACCTTGATGTCTTGGAATTTTACTATAATAGCTCCATCCACTCGGCTACAGGGTACACTCCCTTTGAGTTAGCTACAGGAAAAGAATTCATCACACCACTGGCCTTAGCATCCGGAGCGGCCAAAGCGGAGGATCAAGATGCAAAAGAATTCTTGAAGAAATGGAGAGATCGCAATGCAGCAGCTAAGCAAAGTCTCGAGCGGAGCAAGATAACAATGACAGAGCAAGCAAACAAGAAAAGAAAGGCTGTACTATTCGCCAAAGGAGACATGGTCCTCGTGAGCTCTAAGAATATGTCACTTCCCAAAAACATGACCCCAAAGTTCAATCACCGCTACTATGGACCCTATCGAATCACTCAAGTGCTGAATGAAGTCACTTACAAACTGGACCTGCCAGACAGTGTTTGTGTTCATAATGCATTTCATGCTCGTCTTCTGTGCAGGTTCTATCCCAACAACCAATGGGGACGGCGCGTACCAATGCTCCATTCCAATGGTCCCTTCGAAGTAGAAGCATTCCTCCGATGCCGGGAACAAAGAGGCTTCCCTGAATACCTCACCAAGTGGCGCGGGCGTCCACTCAAGGAGGCCACTTGGATCTCAGAAGCGGAGGCCCATGAACGTGGAAAGGATGCCTTCGCCCTTTGGCTCGAGGAGAACCCCCCTGCTCCTTCTACCGACCCTTGAGCCAACTCAACACTCCAACAAATAATGCGGCTCTCAATCATAGACCTCGAATGTGCCTCCACTCCTCAAATGTAATCGAGTCGAGGGTGGACTCACATGGTAGCAATCATCACAAATAAATCCATCAAAAAAGGAAAAAAGCCCCAATGTCTTAGTGCGGCAGACACTGGCCACTCTAATAGTATAGACTGTGTAAAGACCCGGCGGTCCCTTTAGACCGGCAAACACTGACCAGCTTGCTAGGTAAAGCTGCGTTAAGACCCCGGATGAGTCAAAAATAACAAACGCTACCCTTAGATTGCTGAGGTCAGCAATCCAGTAAGCGGGGGTGAGTGTAAGGGCTTTGTAGCTATACCATGCCGTTGCTACCGATTGCACCTATATAGGGAGTAGTAGTGACTCAAAGCCCTGCCTTGTTTCCACTCTACGTGTGATTCCCTATACCCAGTGGTGAACCCTCTTATGTGCAGCATCACGAGGGTGTAGTCCTGGGATGTGTCTATGTTGTCCCGGTTTTGGATTGAATAATACAAGAGTATTCCTTGAGCTCATATCGTGTTACCTTTCTGTGCCGTGTTGAGTGCGTAACGAGTGCATGTTTATCACACCCCCCCCATCACATCCCCACCCCCCCATCACATCCCCCCCACCCCCCATGACACGACTGGACGCGACGCGCCCCCCCCATGATATCCCCCCCCCAGTGGCATCCCCCCCCTCCCCGCCCCCCCATGACATGACAGGACGCGATGTGCCCCCCTCCTTTTAACACATACACCCACCCACCATGATGTTTTCCCTCCCCAACACACCACACCATATCGCGACGCCCCCCCGCCCCATGAGATGACACGACGCAACATGCTCCCCTCCCCTTAACACACACACCCACCCACCGTGACGCCCCCTCAAAAATTCTGCCCCCCCTTCCCCCCTCCCCACCCCCCCTCAACACACACCACACCACCCCTCCCCACCCCCCAACACACACCCCCCCCATGACATCCCACCCCATGACATGACACGCCCTCCCCCCCCCCTCCCCCCTCAACACACACCACAACATGTTGCGACGCCCCCCCCATGACACGACACGACACGACACGACGCCCCCCCAACACACACCACACCATGTCGCCACGCACCCTCCCCCCACCTAAAAAATTCGGCCCCCCCCTTCCCCCTCCACATACACCACACCATGTCGTGATGTGCCGCCCCCCGGCCACCCCTCACCATGACATCCCCACCCCACCCCCCCACCCATGACATGACATGACGTGACGCGCCCCCCCTCCCTTCCCCCTCCACACACAGCACACCATGTCACGACGTGCCGTCCCTCCCCCCCCCTTTGTTGAGATATCGGGCTCCACTCGTGATATACCAGGGTGACCGTTGTGCATTTATGTCACCGACGTGTCAGTTGCAGATACGGTTGGTACATCGCCCATGAATAATAGCTACATGATAGCTATCCTTATCTACTCTAGTTTGTGGCTCAGTTAGTATGCCACCTTAGTTAGTTGAGTTTGGTTTGAGACCCATATATAGGGTTCTTCTATTTCTTTGTAAGAGAGTTCTTTTTGGCTTACACAACTAAGAAGAGGAAAACTGTTTTCAGCCTCCACCCTTGTGTGTATTCCCCCATTGTGCAAGCAAGAAAGCTACAAGTGAGACTCCTTCCTTCTCTCCCACAATCTTGACATGGTATCAGAGCCTTGTTCGTGGTAAGGAGCTCAAGAAATCAAGCCAAGCTCGCGGTGTTCTAGTAAGAGGAGCAGTGTTACTTTTATTTTCTGTTTTGGGAGCAGATCTCTGCAGGTAGCACAGCCGGAATGTACAGGAGTCCATCGTCTCAAGTTGAGACGCCCTTCACGGTGAAGCAAGAGGGCAGTATATACTGCGGGAGCGGGCTTTAGCCCTTGGCGACCTTGTTTTTTTTATTTGAGGCCATTTCGAGGCCTGTTTTGGAGGCGGAAGTTTTTTGCACGCACTCAGGAAAAGACCCTATTTTATGCTGTGCGACCACTGTTCTACAGGTCGGTGAAAAGTTATTGTAGAAATTGCATCGTATGCTTGTGCGTAGAGACATTGGGAGTTACAGAATCATCCTTGTTGCCTGTTGATGCAAAATCGTCACTAGGAAGTGACTGTGTGGTCAAATACCACTTTCGTCAGTTTTGCAGATTTGCCCTTGTGAGACTGAAGCTGTGTTTTTTGCAGTGAGAGAATTTTTTGCAGTGTTCTGTAATGGCGTCTGATTCTCTTTCACAGATTGTCACTGAAAAGCTTGACAAGAACAACTTCCAAGCATGGAAGTTTAGAATGACAAATTTCCTTATGGAAAAAGGATATTGGAAATTTGTTGCAGGAAATGAAGAAGAACCAGTTCTTCCTGATGTTCCCAATCAACAGCAAATGCAAGCATTTAAAGCATGGCATGAGAGAGCCAGGAAAGTTATGTATTGGTTGTCTATCAGCATTTCAGATTCTATGATTGTGCATATTCAGGATGCAAGTACGCCAAAGGAGGCATGGGATACTTTGTCAAAAATGTATAGCACAAATACGCAAGCCAGGAAAATGCAGCTCAAGCAAGAGTTGCATAATGTGCAAAGAGAAAATATAAGCATCAATGACTACCACATGAAGGTGAAGAAGATTGCAGATGCACTTGCTTCCATTGGGTCGCCAGTGGAAGATGATGATTTAGTTTCCGTGACCTTGAATGGTCTAGGAAAGGATTATGCACAGTTTCGGACATCTATTTCAGTTCGTGAAAGATTTCCTGATTTTGAGGAGTTGATTGCTCTTCTAATTTCTGAGGAGCAGAGAAATGGTGGTGCATCTTCTTCAGGAGGAACTTCAAAAGAAGATGTCTTCTACTCAAATACTGGAAGAGGTAGAGGCAGAGGTAGAGGAGGCCGATTTGGAGGCCGTGGTAGAAATCAGAATATGCAGCAAACTCAAGAAAACCAGTCCTATGGAGGAGGACGTGGTAACTCTAGAGGCAGGGGGAGCCAAAGAGGTCGTGGTGGATGGCAAAGAGGCCAAAATGCAAACAATAATGTTGAATGCTACTACTGTGGTAAAATGGGTCATATGGCTAAAGAATGCTATAAAAAGCAGAATGACATCATGAATGGAAAACTGCAACAAGGGAATTATGCATCTTCTAGTAGACAGGGTGATGACAGAAATGAGCATTTGTTTATGGTGCAGCACATGAACAATTCTGTGACAAGTACAGAAGAAAGCAACGATGTATGGTATGTTGACTCAGGTGCATCAAACCACATGCAGGTCATGCAGAATGGATGGAGGATGCAAGGAAAATGGAAAAACCAGGATTTGTGGAGAATGGTGATGATACTGCACATCCTATTATGCAGATTGGAAAAATTCCCTTGTCTATGCACGATGGGAAAAAGAAATACCTGTCCGATGTATTTCATGTCCCGAATATCAACAAGAATCTGGTTTCTGTTGGTCAAATGGTTGAGGAGGGCTTGCAGGTCAGATTTAATCCTCATGGATGCTTTGTTGAGGATATGAAAAATAAAGGTCGCTTGATAGCAAAGAAGAAGGGCAGAATGTTTACGTTGGATGCAGACATGTCTGAATTGAGTGCAGCAATGTTTGCACATGGGACCGGTGTAGTTGCAGATATTGATATCTGGCATAAACACATTGGTCATGTTAATGTACAGCGACTTAAATCAATGCAGGCCCAAAATATTGTTGCAGGATTGCCTAAATTCAAGGTTGCAGAAATGCATAAGGTATGTGAAGCCTGTCAATTTTGAAAACATGCAAGAAAACCATTTCCTAGACATGTTCAAGAAAGTAAGAAGCCATTGGAATTAATCCACTCTGATGTGTGGACTACTAAGGCTGTCATTATTTTGTCACTTTTATTGATGACTATAGCAGAAAAGTATGGGTGTATTTTATGAAAAAGAAAAGTGAAGTTTTTGGGCACTTCAAAACTCTTAAAGCTATGGTTGAAAAAGAAACATGCATGGAGATAAAATGCCTAAGGTCAGATGGAGGGGAAGAGTACCTCTCAAATGAGTTTGCAAGGTTCCTGCAGGAGCATGGCATAAAGCAACAATATTCATGCAGTCATACCCCACAACAAAATGGAATTGCAGAAAGGAAAAACAGGCATATTTGAGAGGTATCTCGTGCCATGCTCAATGAAAAAGACTTGCCAGATTTTTATTGGGCTGAAGCAGTTGCTACAGTAGTCTACATAATGAACAGGACTCCCACTGCAGCAATACATGGAATGACTCCAGAGGAGAGGTATACTGGTAGGAAACCAGATATTTCTCATTTGAAAATTTTTGGTTGCATTGCCTATGTATATGTGCCAGATGAGTTGAGATCCAAGTTGGATCCAAAAGCTGAGAAGTGCATCTTTATTGGTTACTCTCTGTAGCAAAAAGGAAATAGATGCTATAACCCTTCTCCTCGTAAGTTTACAGTGAGCAGAGATGTTGTTTTTGATGAGATGAGTAGCTGGTATAAACCAGTAAATGTGATTGATGATGTAGATGCACAAAATGGTAATGCTGCACAGAATTCACAGCAGCAGTCACAAAATATTAGTGGACCTGGAGCGTCCTCTAGCAGTGGTTCACATTCTTCGCCATGGACAGGTAGATTGAGATCAGGAGAATCTTCTCAAAGCAATGCAGATAGTGGTATGCAGGTATCACGAAAAGGAAAAGAGAAGGTTGATCAGCCCATGTTTGATGTGAATGCAGGTCACTCTTATGTGGATGGTGAATCCAGTGGTTCAAAACAGAGCATTGATGATGAGTTGGGTATCCCCTCTATTGTTACACCTGGAGTAAGGAAGACCAGGGATGTTTTGAGAGCACCTGGGAGTGAACCTACTTTGCGTAGGTCTACGAGAGCTAGGTATCTTGTGGATAGGCTGAAATATGATGGATTTACAGCCATTCACTATGCATATATGGTCAAAGTGATACAGGAACCAGAACCCACTTCTTTTGAGCAAGCCATGGAAAAAGAAAAATGGAAGAAAGCCATGGATGAAGAAATGGATGCCTTGGAAGCAAATGCTACATGGGAATTGGTACCTTTGCCTAAAGGTAAGAATGCAATTGGCTGTAAGTGGGTTTATAAGGTGATGTCATGGGGAGGGTGATGTCATGAGGGGGGTGGGGATGTCATGGGGAGGGGGGCGGCACGTCGCGACATGGTGTGGTGTGTGTGGAGGGAGGAAGGGCGGGGGGGGCGTCGAGTTGTGTCGTGTGTGTGTGGGGGGGGGGGGGGGGCACGTCGCGACATGGTCTGGTGTGTGTGGAGGGGGGAAGGGGGGGTGCGCCGCGTCGTGTCGTGTCATGGGGGTTGGGGGGGCGCATCACGTCGTGTCGTGTCATGTGTGGGGGGGGCGACACGTCGCGACATAGTGTGGTGTGTCTGGAGGGGGAAGGGGGGGCCGAATTTTGGAGGTGGGGGGAGGGCACGTCGCGACATGGTGTGGTGTGTGTTGGGGGGGCGTCGCGTCGTGTCGTGTCGTGTCATGTCATGGGGGGGGGCGTCGCGACATGTTGTGGTGTGTGTTGAGGGGGGAAAGGGGGGGGGAGGGCGTGTCATGTCATGGGGTGGGATGTCATGGGGGGGGGAGGAGATGGTGTGGTGTGTGTTGAGGGGGGGGAGGGGGGAAGGGGGGGCAAAATTTTTGAGAGGGCGCCACGATGGGTGGGTGTGTGTGTTAAGGGGAGGGGAGCACGTTGCGTCATGTCATCTCATGGGGGGGGAGGCGTCATGGTGGGTGGGTGTGTGTTAAGGGGAGGGGAGCACATCGCGTCCTGTCATGTCATGGGGGGGTGGGGAGGGGGGGATGCCATCTGGGGGGGGGATGTCATGGGGGGGGGGGGGGGGGGGGGGGGGGGGGGGGGCACGTCGCGACATGGTGTGGTGTGTATTGAGGGGGGGAAGGGGGGGGTCAAATTTTGGAGGTGGGGGGGAGGGCGCGTCGCGACATGGTGTGATGTGTGTTGGGGGAGCGTCGCGTCGTGTCGTGTCGTGTCGTGTCATGGGGGGCGTCGCGTCGTGTCGTGTCGTGTCATGTCATGGGGGGGGCATCGCGACATGTTGTGGTGTGTGTTGAGGGGGGAAGGGGGGGAGGAGGGCGTGTCATGTCATGGGCTGGGATGTCAAGGGGAGGGGAGGGGGGGGGAGGGGAGGGATGGTGTGGTGTGGTGTGTGTTGTAAGGGCTTTGTAGCTATACCATGCCGTTGCTGCCGATTGCACCTATATAGGGAGTAGTAGTGACTCAAAGCCCTGCCTTGTTTCCACTCTACGTGTGATTCCCTATACCCAGTGGTGAACCTCTTATGTGCGGCGTCACGAGGGTGTAGTCCTGGGATGTGTCTATGTTGTCCCGCTTTTGGATTGAATAATACAAGAGTATACCTTGAGCTCATATCGTGTTACCTTTCTGTGCCGTGTTGAGTGCGTAACGAGTGCAGGTTTATCACATGTGTTGGGGGGGGGGAGGGGGGGAGGCAGAATTTTTTAGGGGGCGTCACAGTGGGTGGGTGTGTGTGTTAAGGGGAGGGGAGCATGTTACGTCGTGTCATCTCATGGGGCAGGGGGGTGTCGCGATATGGTGTGGTGTGTTGGGGGGGGAGGCGTCATGGTGGGTGGGTGTGTGTGTTAAGGGGAGGGGGGCACGTCGCGTCGTGTCATGTCATGGGGGGGCGGGGAGGGGGGGAATGCCATTGGGGGGGAGGGGATGTCATTTGGGGGGGAGGTCGCGACAATGTGTGGTGTGTGTGGAGGGAGGAAGGGGGGGCGCGTCACGTCGTGTCGTGTCATCGGGGTTGGGGGGGCACGTCAGGTCGTGTCGTCTCATGGGTGGGTGGGGGATGTCATGGTGAGAGGGGGGGGGGGGAGGGGGGGGGCAGGTCGCGACAATGTGTGGTGTGTGTGGAGGGGGGAAGGGGGGGCGCGTCACGTCGTGTCGTGTCATCGGGGTTGGGGGGGCGCGTCACGTCGTGTCGTGTCATGGGTGGGTGGGGGATGTCATGGTGAGGGGGGGGGGGGGGGGGGGGGGGAGGGCGGCAAGTCGCGACATGGCGTGGTGTGTGTGGAGGGGGGAGGGGGGGTGCGTCGCGTCCTGTCGTGTCATGGGGGTTCGGGGGGCGCATCACGTCGTGTGGTGTCATGGTTGGGGGGCGCGTCATGTCATATCGTTTCATGAGGGGGGGGATGTCATGGGGGGGGTGGGGTGGGGATATCATGGGGAGGGGGGGCGGCACGTCGTGACATGGTGTGGTGTGTGTGGAGGGGGGAAGGGGGGCGCGTCGAGTCATATCGTGTGGGGAGGGGGGGGGATGGGGTGGCACATCGCGACATGGTGTGGTGTGTGTGGAGGGGGGAAGGGGGGGGGGCGCGTTGCGTCATGTCGTGTCATGGGGGTTGGGGAGGCGCGTCACGTCGTGTCGTGTCATGGGTGGGGGGGTGGGATGCGGATGTCATGGTGGGGGGGGAGGGGGGGTGGCACGTCGCGACATGGTGTGGTGTGTGTGGAGGGGGGAAGGGTGGGGGGGGGGGGGGGGGGGGCACGTCGCGTCGTGTCATGTCATGGGTGGGGGGGTGGGGTGGGGATGTCATGGTCAGGGGTGGGGGGGCGGCACGTCGCGACATGGTGTGGTGTGTGTGGAGGGGGAAGGGGGGGCCGAATTTTGGAGGTGGGGGAAGGGCGCGTCGCGACATGGTGTGGTGTGTGTTGGGGGGCGTCGCGTCGTGTCGTGTCGTGTCATGTCATGGGCGGGGGCGTCAGGACATGTTGTGGTGTGTGTTGAGGGGGGAAGGGGGGGAGGGCGTGTCATGTCATGGGGTGGGATGTCATGGGGGGGGGGAGGGGGGGGGAGGGGTAGTGTGGTGTGTGTTGAGGGGAGGGGAGGCGTCATGGTGGGTGGATGTGTGTGTTAAGGGGAGGGGGCACGTCACGTCGTGTCATGTCATGGGGGGGCGGGGAGGGGGGGGATGCCATTGGGGGGTGGATGTCATGGGGGGGAGGGGGGGGTGGAGGGGGCGCGTTGCGTCGTGTCGTGTCATGGGGGGTGGGAGGGATGTCATGGGTGGGGGGGTGGGGGGGATGTCATGGGTGGGGGGGGTGGGGATGTCATGGGGGGGGGGGAGGGGGGGGAGGGAGGGGGGCGGCAGGTCGCGACATGGTGTGGTGTGTGTGGAGGGGGAAGGGGGGGGCGCGTCGCGTCGTGTCGTGTCATGGGGGTTGGGTGGGGCGCGTCACATCGTGTCGTGTCATGGGTGGGGGGGAATGTCATGGTGGGGGGAGGGGGGGCGGCACGTCGCGACATGGTGTGGTGTGTGTGGAGGGGAGAGGGGGGGGCCCGTCGCATCGTGTCGTGTCATGGGGGTTGGGGGGGCGCGTCACGTCGTGTCGTTTCATGGGTGGGGGGGCGGGGAGCGGCACGTCGGGACATCGTGTCATGTGGGGGGGCGGCACGTTGTGACATGGTGTGGTATGTGTGGAGGGGGGAGGGGGGTGCGTCACGTCGTGTCATGTCATGGGGGTTTGGGGAGGCGCGTCACGTCGTGTCGTGTCATGGGTGGGGGGCGGCACATCGCGACATGGTGTGGTGTGTGTGGAGTGTTAAGATATCGAGCTCCACTCGTGATACGCCAGGGTGACCGTTGTGTATTTATGTCACCGACTTGTCAGTTGCAAACGCAGTTGGCACACCGCCCATGAATAATAGCTACATGATAGCTATCCTTATCTACTCTAGTTCGTGGCTCAGTTAGTATGCCACCTTAGTTAGTTGAGTTTGGTTTGAGACCCATATATAGGGTTCTTCTATTTCTTTGTATGAGAGTTCTTTTTGGCTTACACAACTAAGAGGAGGAAAACTGTTTTTCAGCCTCCACCCTTAATGTATTCCCCCATTATGCAAGCAAGAAAGCTACAAGTGAGACTCCTTCCTTCTCTCCCACAATCTTGACATGGTATCAGAGCCTTGTTCGTGGTAAGGAGCTCAAGAAAGCAAGCCAAGCTCGCGGTGTTCTAGTAAGAGGAGCAGTATTGCTTTCATTTTCTATTTTGGGAGCAGATCTCTGCAGGTAGCACAGCCAGAAAGTGCAGGAGTGCATTGTCTTAGGTTGAGACGCCCTTCGCGGTGAAGCAAGAGGGCAGTATATGCTGCGGGAGCGGGCTTTAGCCCTTAGCGACCTTGTTTTTTTTATTTGAGGCCATTTCGGGGCCTGTTTTGGAGGCGGAAGTTTTCTGCACGCACTCAGGAAAAGACCCTATTTTATGCTGTGCGACCATTGTTCTACAGGTCAGTGAAAAGTTATTGTAGAAATTGCATCGTATGCATGTGCGCAGAGACATTGGGAGTTACAGAATCATCCCTGTTGCATGTTGATGCAAAATCGTCACTAGGAAGTGACTGTGTGGTCAAATACCACTTTCGTCAGTTTTGCAGATTTGCCCTTGTGAGGCTGAAGCTGTGTTCTTTGCAGTGAGAGAATTTTTTGCAGTGTTCTGTAATGGCGTCTGATTCTCTTTCACAGATTGTCACTGAAAAGCTTGACAAGAACAACTTCCAAGTATGGAAGTTTAGAATGACGAATTTCCTTATGGAAAAAGGATATTGGGAATTTGTTGCAGGAAATGAAGAAGAACCAGTTCTTCCTGATGTTCCCAATCAACGGCAAATACAGGCATTTAAAGCATGGCATGAGAGAGCCAGGAAAGTTATGCTTTGGCTGTCTATCAGCATTTCAGACTCTATGATTGTGCATATTCAATATGCAAGTACGCCAAAGGAGGCATGGGATACTTTGTCAAAAATGTATAGCACAAATACGCAAGCCAGGAAAATGCAGCTCAAGCAAGAGTTGCATAATATGCAAAGAGAAAGTATGAGCATCAATGACTACCACATGAAGGTGAAGAAGATTGCAGATCCAAAAGCTGAGAAGTGCATCTTTATTGGTTACTCTCTGCAGCAAAAAGGGTATAGATGCTATAACCCTTCTACTCGTAAGTTTACGGTGAGCAGAGATGTTGTTTTTGATGAGATGAGTAGCTGGTATAAACCAGTAAATGTGATTGATGATGTAGATGCACAAAATAGTAATGCTGCACAGAATTCACAGCAGCAATCACAAAATATTAGTGGACCTGGAGCGTCCTCTAGCAGTGGTTCACATTCTTCGCCATGGACAGGCAGATTGAGATCAGGAGAATCTTCTCAAAGCAATGCAGATAGTGGTATGCAGGTATCACGAAAAGGAAAAGAGAAGGTTGATCAGCCCATGTTTGATGTGAATGCAGGTCACTCTTATGTGGATGGTGAATCCAGTGGCTCAGAAGAAAGCATTGATGATGAGTTGGGTATCCCCTCTATTGTTACACCTGGAGTAAGGAAGACCAGGGATGTTTTGAGAGCACCTGGGAGTGAACCTACTTTGCGCAGGTCTACGAGAGCTAGGTATCCTGTGGATAGACTGAAATATGATGGATTTACAGCCATTCACTATGCATATATGGTTAAAGTAATACAAGAACCAGAACACACTTCTTTTGAGGAAGTCATGGGAAAGGAAAAATGGGAGAAAGCCATGGATGAAGAAATGGATGCCTTGGAAGCAAATGCTACATGGGAATTGGTACCTTTGCCTAAAGGTAAAAATGCAATTGGCTGTAAGTTGGTTTACAAGGTGAAGCACAATGCAGATGGTTCTATGAACAGATACAAGGCAAGATTAGTAGTCAAGGGGTATGCACAAACATATGGCATTGACTATGAAGAAACATTCAGTCCGGTTGCAAGGATGGCAACCGTAAGAGCAGTCATTGCTATGGCTGCATCAAAGGGATGGTCTTTACATCAAATGGATGTAAAGAATGCCTTCTTGCATGGTGATTTGCAAGAAGAGGTCTATATGGAGCAGCCACCAGGTTATATGCATGCTGTTCATCCTCAGTTTGTTTGCAGGTTGAAGAAAGCCTTGTATGGTTTAAAGCAAGCACCTAGAGCATGGTCTGACAAGATAGGACAGTATCTTGTCACTATTGGCTTTCAGATTTCCAAGGCAGATTTCTCACTTTATGTGAGAAAAACAAAGAAAGGTATTATGCTACTTGTCATTTATGTTGATGATTTGATTATGACAGGTGACAGTGATGAAGATATACTTCATGTGAAAATGCTATTGAAGCAGAAGTTTGAGATGAAGGATTTGGGAGAGCTGCGTTTTTTCTTGGGCATTGAGGTGATTAGATCACCAAGTGGGATACAGCTCTTGCAGAGGCAGTATGGATTGGACATACTGTCCAAATATGGGATGACAGGCTGTAAGCCTATTTCAGTTCCTTTGGAGCAGAATGTGAAGTTGAGCACAGATGCAGGTGAGCTTCTAGAAGACCCTACTATGTACAGACGCATAGTAGGAAGTTTGATTTATATGACTATTACCAGGCCAGATTTGAGCTATGTTGTTGGATTGGTAAGTCAGTTTATGCAGGTTCCAAGGAAACCACATTTGGATGCGGCTAGACGCATACTCAGGTATGTGAAGTCCACATTGCACTATGGACTATTTTATGAGACTGGGGTTCAGATACAGTTGCATGGATACACTGATGCTGATTGGGCTGGTAGTATTTCTGATAGACGATCTACCAGTGGATATGTGTTCTCTTTTGGGAGTGCTGCAGTCACTTGGAGCAGCAAGAAACAGCCTACAGTTGCCTTGTCGAGCACAGAGGCTGAGTACAGGGGTGCAGCAATGGCTGCATGTGAGGTAGCTTGGTTGCATAAGCTACTTTATGATATGCATCAGTCTACAGATGGGCCAGTTGTCATTTATTGTGACAACATGAGTAGTATACACCTGGCAAATAACCCAGTCTATCATGCTAGAACAAAGCACATTGAGGTGCATTATCACTATGTGCGAGAGAGGGTTTTACTAGGTCTTATTGATCTAGTTTATGTCAGCACAGAGGATCAGGTAGCTAACATATTCACGAAGGCATTGGGCGCAGAGAAGCTGCGCAAGTTCAGAGACCTACTTGGTGTGTAGGAATTGGGATTGAGCTCGAGGGGGAGTGTTGAGATATCGAGCTCCACTCGTGATACGCCAGGGTGACCGTTGTGTATTTATGTCACCGACTTGTCAGTTGCAGACGCGGTTGGTACACCGCCCATGAATAATAGCTACATGATAGCTATCCTTATCTACTCTAGTTCGTGGCTCAGTTAGTATGCCACCTTAGTTAGTTGAGTTTGGTTTGAGACCCATATATAGGGTTCTTCTATTTCTTTGTATGAGAGTTCTTTTTGGCTTACACAACTAAGAAGAGGAAAACTGTTTTTCAGCCTCCACCCTTTGTGTATTCCCCCATTGTGCAAGCAAGAAAGCTACAAGTGAGACTCCTTCCTTCTCTCCCACAATCTTGACATGGAGGGGGAAGGGGGAGCCGAATTTTGGAGGTGGGGGGAGGGCATGTCGCGACATGGTGTGGTGTGTGTTGGGGGGGCGTCGCGTCGTGTCGTGTCATGGGGGGGGGGGGGGGGGGGGGGAGGAAGGGGGGGCAAAATTTTTGAGGCGGCATCACGGTGGGTGGGTGGGTGTGTGTGTTAAGGGGAGGGGAGCACGTTGCGTCGTGTCATCTCATGGGGCGAGGGGGAGGGGGGGGGGGCGCGCGTCGGGATATGGTGTGGTGTCATGGTGGGTGGGTGTGTGTTAAGGGGAGGGGGGCACGTCGCGTCCTGTCATGTCATGGGGGGGCGGGGAGGGGGGGGATGTCATGGGGGCGGGGGCGGGGGGGGGGGGGGGGGGGGGGGGGGAGGCGCGGCAGGTCGCGACATGGTGTGGTGTGTGTGGAGGGGGGAAGGGGGGGGGGGGGGCGTGTCGTGTCATGGGGGTTGGGGGGGGGGGGGGCGTCACGTCATGTCGTGTCATGGGTGGGGGGGGAGGGAGGGAGGGGGGCGGCACGTCGCGACATGGTGTGGTGTGTGTGGAGGGGGGAGGGGGGGCGCATCACGTCGTGTCGTGTCATGGGGGTTGGGGGGGCGCGTCACGTCGTGTCGTGTCATGCGTGGGGGGGGTGGGGTGGGGATGTCATGGTGAGGGGGGGGGAGGGGGGTGCGGCACGTCGCGACATGGTGTGGTGTGTGTGGAGGGGGGAGGGGGGGTGCATCGCGTCGTGTCGTGTCATGGGTAGGGGGGTGGGGTGGGGATGTCTTGGTGGGGGGGAGGGGGCACGTCGCGACATGGTGTGGTGTGTATTGAGGGGGGGAAGGGGGGGGCCGAATTTTGGAGGTGAGGGGGAGGGCGCGTCGCAACATGGTGTGGTGTGTGTTGGGGGGGGGGGGGGGGGGGGGAGGGGGCTTCGCGACATGTTGTGGTGTGTGTTGAGGGGGGAAGGGAGGGGGGGGGGGTGGGGGGGGGTGGGGGGGGGTGGGGGGGGGCAGAATTTTTGAGGGGGCGTCACGGTGGGTGGGTGGGTGTGTTAAGGGGGGGAGCACGTTGCGTCGTGTCATGTCATGGGGCGGGGGGGCGTCGAAACATGGTGTGGTGTGTTGGGGGGGGGGGAGGGGGGGGGTCATGGTGGGTGGGTGTGTGTGTTAAGGGGAGGGGGGCACGTCGCGCCGTGTCATGTCATGGGGGGGCGGGGAGGGGGGGATGCCATGGGGGGGGGGGGGGGAGGGGGGCGGCAGGTCGCGACATGGTGTGGTGTGTGTGGAGGGGGGAAGGGGGGGGGCGCATCGCGTCGTGTCATGTCATGGGGGTTGGGGGGGTGCATCACATCGTGTCGTGTCAATGGTGGGGGGGATGTCATGGTGAGGGGGGGCGGCACGTCGCGACATGGTGTGGTGTGTGTGGAGGTGGGAGGGGGGTGCGCGTCGCGTCGTTTCGTGTCATGGGGGTTGGGGGGGCGCGTCACATCGTGTCGTGTCATGGGTGGGGGGGTGGGGTGGGGATGTCATGGTGGGGGGGGGGGGGGAGGGGGGGCGGCATGTCGCGACATGATGTGGTGTGTATTGAGGGGGGGAAGGGGGGGCCGAATTTTGGAGGTGGGAGGGAGGGCGCGTCGCGACATGGTGTGGTATGTGTTGGGGGGAAGGGGGAGGGCGTCGCGTCGTGTCGTGTCGTGTCATGGGGGGGGGACCTCGCGACATGTGGTGTGTGTTGAGGGAGGAAGGGGGGGGAGGGGGGGTGGGGGGCAGAATTTTTGAGGGAGCGTCACGGTGGGTGGGTGTGTGTGTTAAGGGGAGGGGAGCACGTTGCGTTGTGTCATGTCATGGGGCGGGGGGGGGGGGCGTCGCGACATGGTGTGGTGTGTTGGGGGGGGGCATCATGGTGGGTGGGGGTGTGTGTTAAGGGGAGGGGGGCACGTCGCGTCGTGTCATGTCATGGGGGGGCGGGGAGGGGGGGGATGCCATTGGGGGGGGGGATTGTCATTGGGGGGGGGGAGGGGGCAGGTCGCAACATGGTGTGGTGTGTGTGGAGGGGTGAAGGGGGGGGCGCATCGCGTCGTGTCGTGTCATGGGGGTTAGAGGGGTGCGTCATGTCATGGGTGGGGGAGGGATGTCATTGTGAGGGGGGGCAGCAAGTCGCGACATGGTGTGGTGTGTGTGGAGGGGAGAGGGGGGTGCGCGTTGCGTCGTGTCGTGTCATGGGGGTTGGGGGGGCGCGTCACATCGTGTCGTGTCATGGTTGGGGGGGGCGCGTCATGTCATGTCGTGTCATGAGGGGGGGGGGATGTCATGGGGAGGGGGGGCGGCACATCGCCACATGGTGTGGTGTGTGTGGAGGGGGGAAGGGGGGGCACGTCGAGTCGTGTCGTGTGGGGGGGGATGGGGCGGCATGTCGTGACATGGTATGGTGTGTGTGGAGGGGGGAAGGGGGGGGAAGGTGGGCGTCGTGTCGTGTCATGGGGGTTGGGGGGGCGCGTCACGTCGTGTCGTGTCATGGGTTGGGGGGTGGGGTGGGGATGTCATGGTGAGGGGGGGGCATGTCGCGACATGGTGTGGTGTGTGTGGAGGGGGGAAGGGAGGGGAAGGGGGGGGGAAGGTGGCGCGTCGCGTCGTGTCGTGTCATGGGGGTTGGGGGGGGATGTCATGGGTGGGGCACGTCGCCTCGTGTCGTGTCATGGTGGGGGTGGGGTGGGGATGTCATGGGGGAGGGGGGGGGGGGGGGGGGGGGGCGGGGGCGGTGCGTCGCGTTGCGACATGGGGTGGTGTGTGTTGAGGGGGCGTCGTGTCATGTCATGGGGCGGAGGGTATGTCATGGGGGGCGTGTCACGTCGCGTCGTGTCATGGGGGGGGGGGGGACGCGTCGCGTCGCATCGTGTCGTGTCATGGGGGGTGGGGGGGCGCGTCGCGTCGTGTCGTGTCATGTCGTGTCGTGGGGGGTGGGGGGGATGTCATGGGGGGGGAGGGGGATTGTCATTTTATGTTGGGGAGGGGGCGCGTCGCGTCGTGTCGTGGCATGGTGGGGGGAGGGGGCGTCGCGACACCCCGCGTCACCCCCCACGACACGGCACACACCCCCCCACCGCACCCCCCACGACGCGGTGCCTCCCCCCCCACCCCACCTCGGAAAACCTCGCTCCATCCACACCACCCCACCACGCCTCCAAGAACCCCGCTCGACCCACCCTGCCCCTCCTCACCCCCCACGACACGGCACACCCCCCCACCCCACCGCACCCCCCCATTACACCCCCCCCCCCGCACCCCACCTCGGAAAACCTCCCTCCCTCCACACTACCCCACCATGCCTCCAAGAACCCCGCTCGACCCACCCTGCCCCGCCTCACCCCCCCACGACATGGCACACCCCCCCACCCCACCGCACCCCCCCACGACGCCCCCCCGCACTCCACTTCGGAAAACCTCGCTCCATCCACACCACCCCACCACGCCTCCAAGAACCCAGCTCGACCCACCCTGCCCCTCCTCACCCCCCCACGACACGGCACACCCCCCCACCCCACCCCCCCCACGACGCCCCCCCGCACACCACCTCGGAAAACCCCGCTCCCTCCACACCACCCCACTACGCCTCTGAAAACCCCGCTCGACCCACCCTACCCTGCGTCACCCCCCCTCCCCCACGACACGGCACACCCCCCCATCCCACCGCACCCCCCCATGACGCCCCCCGGCACCCCACCTCAGAGGGAAAAAAACATTAAACATAATAGGGAAAGAGAGAAAGAGAGGGAGAGGGAGGGAGGAAGGGAGGAAGAGAGAGAGGGAGGAGAGATTGTTGTTATTGTTGTTGTTTTATTTCTTTTTTTCTTGTTTATTGTTGTTGCGATAGCAGTAGTGGTAGTTGTTATTTGATTTCTTATTTTTTGTTGTTGTGGTAGTCGTAATAGTGGTAGTGGTAGTGGTAGTGATAGTAGTAGTTGTTGTAGTTTAATTTATTCTCTTCTTGTTTATTGTTGTTGTGGTAGTTATAATTCTTGTTTGTTATTATTATAGTAGTAGTAGTTGTTGTTGTTTTTTTCTTCTTCTTCTTTTCTTGTTTGTTGTAGTGGTAGTGGTAGTGGTAGTGGTAGTGGTAGTGGTTTGTTGTTGTGGTAGTCGTAGTCCTCATAGTAGTAGTGGTGGTAGTGGTGGTAGTGGTGGTGGTAGAAGAAGTAGTAGTAGTAGTATTCTTGTTTATTGTTGTTGTTGTTGTTGTTGTGGTAGTAGTTTTTTTTCTTTTCTTGTTTATTGTTGTTTAGTTTTCTTGTTTGTTGTTGTTGTTGTAGTAGTGGTAGTAGGAGTAGTTTTTTCTTCTTTCTTGTTTGTAGTAGTAGTAGTAGTAGTAGTAGTAGTAGTAGTAGTAGTAGTAGTAGTAGTAGTAGTAGTAGTAGTAGTAGTAGTAGTAGTAGTAGTAGTAGTAGTAGTAGTAGTAGTAGTAGTAGTAGTAGTAGTAGTAGTAGTAGTAGTAGTAGTAGTAGTAGTAGTAGTAGTAGTAGTAGTAGTAGTAGTAGTAGTAGTAGTAGTAGTAGTAGTAGTAGTAGTAGTAGTAGTAGTAGTAGTTGTTGTTGTTGTTGTTGTTGTTGTTGTTGTTGTTGTTGTTGTTGTTTCTTCTTTTCTTGTTTATTGTAGTGGTAGTGGTAGTAGTAGAGAGAGAGAGATGTTTTGTTAAAGGAAATGAAAGAGGGAGAGGAAGAGAAAAAGGAAGAAGGAACGAGAGAGAGGGAATAAACATACAACATAATAAAGAAAGAGAAAAAGAGAGAGAGATGGAAGGAGAGAAGAGAATGAATGGATAAAAATCAAAGAGAGAGTGGTGGCGAGGTCCGGTGCAATACCATAAGACGGAAAACACTCCAACGTACGTTAATTTGTGGGTGGGTGGAGACTTTACATACATTAATTTTGCTGAGTTACAAGAGAAGAAATCCCTTCTCGAACAATTTAAGAAAGAAAAAAAGAATGATAACAAAAACAAATTGTTTGTTGTAACGTAGGCTAAATGGAAAATGATGAAGGTCGTGATATTCAAGATCGCAAGGTGTATCTTAATCAACGTGTCCCATATCCTTGCTCTCAATGTAATCTGGCAATTAGACAAAAATTTCGATTCTCTATAGAACATGCATGACGCTTTGGGGAGTTTCAATCTAAGATCATTGATCAAGCAATCTAGAATAGTGTATATCAATCATGCATTGTATTTGCAAGCTAATTGAATACCATATACAAAAAGATTGGGTGTGCTTGACAAATTTTCTACCTAGGGAGGTGACGTCTTGTCCCAAGGAGGAATGCACCCTTTGCGGCCAGTTAGAAGAGTTTGTGGGCATGCGATGGATGGAGTGCCTGAGCCAATCCACCACTTGGAAGGTACTACCCAATCTATACTGTCAATACGAGAGGAGACAGACAGACTTCTAGACTTACCTACAATCTTAGAGCCTGAGATGGAGACAATGATCGATGTATTGATGCCCATGGATGTCGAGACTTCTGATCTGCTTAGAGAGGAAGCATACATACCATTATATAATGGGTGCCGAGTATCTCGCCTGAAGACACTGCTTGCACTTCTAAGTGTGCAAGCAAAATACGGATGGAGCGATACGAGTGTGACCGAGTTATTCAGTTACCTTGTAAGTACGCTTCGTTGATTTCTTTTCGGCACTATCATTAAAAAAAATTATACTTTTTCAAGGTGTTTTATGATTTTTTTCAGGTTACTGAAGTATCATATATTACCACTTGCAAATACCATGCCTGAGTCTCGTGATGATACGCAACATGTTTTACGAAAGCTTGGCATGGACTACAACAGCATCCATACATGTATCAACGATTACATACTGTTTTGAGGAGAATGCGAGACTGTGGAGATATGTCCAAAGTGTGGTCCTCACAGGTATCGATAGGACTTGCAAGGGCAAACCATCCCTCAAAAAGTTCTTAGATACTTTATGTTTATCCCCCGCATAAACCACATGTTTTGTACATCCGGCATGGCGAGCTTGACAATGTGGCATGCACAGAATAGGTCCATAGATGGAGTTCAATGAATATCAACGGATTCACGCGCATGGAGCCACATTGACTCTACCTTCCGAGAGCCAAGGAATATTCAACTTGGTCTTGATATGGATGGTGTGAACCCATTCGGTTTGCGCTCAACTTTTTACAGTGTGTGGCCTATAGTCCTTATCAACTACAATATTCCTCCATGGATTTCTACAAAGAAAGAACATCTCATCCTTAGCTTACTTGTTTCGAACCGCTACAAAGTCAAAAATATGGATGTGTATCTTCGTCCATTAGTCGATGAGCTTAAGATTTTGTGGGAGGAGGGGGTCACCGTGCAAGATATGAGCAAGCACGATGGTCGACAGTCGGCCAATATTTGAGCCATTCTTATGTGGACCATGCATGACTTTCCGGGATTCGGAGAGTGCTCAAGTAAGTGGGCTTCCATTCTCGTTGGTAATATCTATCATAGCTCATTCAAGTTTGTATTCACTAGATAGAAGTGTTGGGACAAGTATGGTTACCTTAGGTTCTCATGCATGTCCATTGTGTGGGCCACAGTTAGACTCCCGAAGGTCATGAACCATGAAGAAGATGTTATATCAAGGGCACGCCGCTTTCTTGCCAGAGGGTCATAAACTTAGGGAAGGTTTTCTTGGATGACCTCCAGCACGTATGAATGCCCAAAGCTGGTATGAGCTAAAAATGGTCCACACAGAGTCGCATCCAAACGGAATGCGACGGTTCTCAGTTTTCTACGAGTTGCCATATTGGACCCACTTACAGATCAACCACTTGTTGGATCCCATGCATATTTTCAAGAACGTGGGAAGCTTGCTATGGAACCACATCACATGAAAGAGAGGCACTAGGGGCACGAATGGATTTGAAGGAGATAGGCAAGATGATATAAAAGAATACACCATTTTTAAATGAAAATCAATCACACAATATTCATCTTCAATGTTTTCATAGTTCTCTCTCTCAATCTCTCATATACAGTTACACTGTTTTGATAGAATTGACTCTCTCTCTCTCTCTCTCTCTCTCTCTCTCTCTCTCTCTCTCTCTCTCTCCATCAATAGTGCATCATATCCTCACTACAATACTCAATAATAAATCTCAATAATCTTTCTTAGGTCATGGATGCACCTCCCAAGAGGTATATCTGATGTGAAGAGGCACCAAAGCCACTACAATGTCTCTTCATAGCTTACTACTGTCACTGTCACTCCAGTCTCTTCAGTAGCTGCTTTTTCTATTTGTTTTAGCTCTTTTAAACTTAGATTCATCCTTTCCAAAAGTTAGAAAACTTTTCCAAAGTCACACATACATTCTACAGAATACTTATAGAAGATCTACAGAACAATACAGTACAGGACCAGAACAGTTACAAAGCAAAGACAGAGGCTTTACAGAAGGTTTACAGAGGGTTACAAAAGGTCATCAAAGAACATCAAATCCTCATAACTCACACTAAAACCATTCCAAGCTATCAAAAACTATTCAATAGGCTTTCAAAAGATTTCAACCTTCATAAATCATCAATCCATACTTCATACAGAAGAAAATCAGAACAAAACAGAAGTTATACAGAAGGTATACAAAACCAATCAAAACCTCAACAGAACCTATCAAAACATCACAGAGCTTTATATCTCTACAGAGAATCATCATGAGCTTCCAAAACATAATCAATATCATCCAAAACACTCTCAAAAGACTTCCATTAACAACCATACATCACTCTAAATCCATAAAAAATCAATCATTCAGTCCTCAAAAACAACAAAAATCAGTCAAAAATTCAATCTTTTTCCACTCTCAATAGTTTCCAGCTTATAAAGTTATTGATGTATTAGAATTCCATGGTTAAATCCATTGTAACCTAAATTCCTTGTTTGATCAAGACAATCTCTACTTGATGTGCTTCCATTTGGTCTATGGCATATGATGAATAATAAAGATGTCTTAGTTCTTGTTTTCAAATTATATACTAAATTGTGCAAGGATCCAAGTTCCTTGATACTAAGTATTTGTGTCTTTCATCATGATTGTATTGCAAACATGAATAAGGACTTAAATAAGTTGTGTAAAATGTTAACTCTATGCATTTCCAAAACCAGGGCATCACATGTACTCTAAACCCTCTTGAAGTCTAGGAGAAGAAGTTTCTCCTCAAGTAGGTCAAACCGCCTGAGTTTGATGGAAAAGAGAGAGATGTGGAAAGGACGCACAAGTCTAAATAGAGACAATGGAAGACTACCTTCTAGGTGTGGAAACTAGTCCTACAAACCAAACCGTGATTTCTATCTATTCCAAACCCTCTTGAAGTCTAGGAGAAGAAGTTTCTCCTTAAGTAGGTCAAACTACGTGAGTTGGACAAAAAAGGGAGAGATGTGGAAATAGGTGTAGAAGTTTTGATAGAGACAATGGAAGACTACTTCCTATCTATGGAAACTAGTCCTACAAACCAAGCCATGATTCCCAAGCTTACTCTGCTATGAAAAGCTCGATTGTGTTGGAAACAATGGTGCAAGCATTAAGGTATATTTGAACTAGGTGCCATTTGGGAGCAACTAAAGGAAGCAATGGGATGAAAGATACTTTAGGCCAGCTTACTGTACAATGAAGATGAATGAGTTCTTTACTTATGCTAGTAAGGATTGAGCTTAGAGAGTTATTGTTCAAAATTCATTACACTCTACAAATATGTGCCATCCATAAATAATGCTCAAGAAGTGGCCAAGTTTTGTCATGGGTTGGACTTGCCCTTAGATACTTGACTTAAAGTAATGCAACTTATGGATCTTTAGGATGTGTTGCTTCTTGCCAAGCCTCTATAACAAGAGATCCAATTCAAACCAAAGGACATAAGGTATTAGGGGCAATGTTTCCCAAACAAAGGAGCACATGTCTTCATTAAGAGAATTAAAGGTAGACAACAACCCATCTCAAGGAAATGGACCAAGGCAAGTGCAATAGAAAATTTTGTTCCCATAGTAAGAAACAATAAAACTCAACAATGCTATCATTGAAATGAACCTGAATATTTCAAAAGGAAGTGCTCAAAATTGAATCAAACTTTTTATCAAGAGCAATTCCACGGTGAGAGCAAGTGAATAGTGGCCAAAGGAAAATGAAAAATTGTGGCAATTACCTTCAAAAGGACAAGAAGAAAATGAACCAACTATGGATATTGAAATTGAGAAAGGAACTATACATAGAAGCGAGGACTAAGTCACTAATTTCCAATGTTTCAAACCCCTACAAGCTATCAAGGTAAAAGTTTTAAAATTCTCATGAACTGTGGAAGCACTCATTCATTCATCTCACCCAAATGTGCAAAAAGATTAGGAATAGCAATTGCACTTGCACCCAACCTTTTGATTGAATTAGCTAATGAAAAAGAGACAATTTGTGCAAAAAATTCCAAAAAAGTGGGATTTGATCTAGGCATTGAACCTCATAATATGAGGTTCTACTTCATGAATTTGGGTACTTATGAGTGCATGCTTGGAATGTACTAGATAATATCCAATGATGCTCACATCCATTGCAGTAAGGGTGAAGTCTCATTTGAAAATACAAAAGGAATTCAAGTAGCTACACAAGGCAAAGTTGGGATATCAAAGATCCAATTAGCAAAAGCTTCTCGCATTATCCAAGGCTTAAGAAAAGTTTTATCAATCTACCTAATAAACTTAACAAGCTGGATCATGATAAAGAAATGAAAGGAGAACCTCCTTGGATGATAGAATATGCTGATGTCTTTCCAATAGAATTAACACAACTTCCTCTTAAAAGGGAAGTTGTGTTGGGGGGTAAAGGCACCTATGCCTAGCCACCCATGTATTACTACATTGATAGTAGTCGCACACATGTATACTACATTGATAGTAGCCGCACACATGTATACTACAAGTAGTGGGCGCCCAACACTGTCACTTCATTATTTATTCTTTTAGGGGCATTTCAATAAATGGGAGGCCATCACACATTGTGATGGTTGGAGTTCTTACATCTTCTCTCTCTCTCTCTCTCTCTCTCTCTCTCTCTCTCTCTCTCTCTCTCTCTCTCTCTCTCTCTCTCTCTCTCTCTCTCTCTCTCTCTCTCTCTCTCTCTCTCTCTCTCTCTCTCTCTCGCCATAGCTCTTGCTTCCACTCCAAGCTCACTCCCTTCAACTGGTATTAGAGCTAATCTCTTGAGGAGCTTCTTCATCCTTTGCTTCAGCTTGGATTCAGACCTTCAACTCAAGGTTTCATGGTAGTTATTGTTTCTTTCTCTCAAGGTATGTATTGAGTCTTTCCTTCCTCCAGCTTACTCCAGCTTACTCCACACTTGTTGAGGAGCTTCCCAAGGATTAGTTGAGCCTTGTTGAGTGTTTATTGAGTAGGGAAGGAGCCATTTTATCCATTTTGAGTGGATACAAAGCATGTTATAGAAGTCGTATTTTGGCCATAACTTTTGCATTAGTATCGAATTGAGGTATTCTATAGCTAGAAACCAAGGGGGTGACAAGATCTACAAATTGGGTAATCACATAGTTGATTTTCTATAGTTTCTGATTCTCTGTTCACAAAAAAACCTTTTCTAGTTTGGACATCAAACAATAAATTCCATAATGCATATTTGATACTTTGTGGATGCTATTTTGGTGCTTGGATGGTATTGTTATGCTTTTGGGCTGATTTGAGCACACATTGGCTCAATTTTTTGAGAGATTCCATTGCTGTAGTAACATGGTTGAATGTCATTTATCTATAAAATGCATATGCCTCTTATCACTTGATGCTTTCGAGGCTTGGTATTGATACACGAATGTTCACTTAACACTCGGGGATGCTTGACACATGTCTTGGAATGCTTTTGGGCTTTAATTGAGCTCACATTCACTCAATTTTGATTGTCATATCCTTATTATTCATAGTGGATGCCAAGCAGTTGTCTGATTAAGATTATGCTTTTTATACTTTGAAGCTACTCAAGTACCACATATTGGATGAACGGACACGTTAGTTGTCATGTATGTTTATGGATATGTTTATAGCATGCTCCTAAGCTAAGAATGGAGCTTGAATGCTTTGACATTGGTTGTCATTCATATCCTTGGATACTAGTTGGACACTACAATCAGAGTCTTGTAGACTACTTCAATTCAATGCTTTTAGATGTATGCTCTATGGATCTTGGATACTTGAATGCCATTCACATGATGCTTTAAGCTTTTCTTGCTCATTTGGCATTTGACTTTTGCTTCAGTGGGAGCTACTCAACTTTATGTATTGAGTCGCATTGGCACTTTGATGTACTACAGAGCATTTGGTTTATATAATTAAGCTTGAGCTTATTACAAAGAGATGGTGGGACCCATTGTGACATGTACATGCTCTCTTGATATTTATTGGATGTAGTTGCCCTATTGTGGATTGATTTAATCTCTTGGCTTGGACTTGGTACTTATGTCTATCAAGGTGTTGTCAGTGATATCTATATGCCTTTGGGTTGTGTATTAAGCTCTGCTCAATGGGTTATGCATCTAGTTCTCTTCATTTACCCTTGAGACCTACCCTATGCATGATATCTATGCATATTGCATGCATGGTTATGCATCTAGCAGTTCTCTTCATTTACCCTTGATACCTACCCTATGCATGATATCTATGCATATTGAATGTATGGTTTCTAACACATTATAGTTGTGACGGTCTTTAGTGCCGGTTGTTCTTGGCTTCTTCCCTCTTGGTTGCTCACAGTTGGTTGTTGGCATATTATTGCATTTTATTACAGTAGCAAATTATTTTAGTTTTATATATTCTATTTGAGGGCAATCACATAGACTTGACATTAGATAGTGGACAAATTATTACTTTTGTAGTATCTCCAATCTCCCACTTGATTTAGCAGTGGTTTTGAGGCTAATTTGTAAGGTATTACCATAGCACATCTTGCCTTCTTGGTACTTGCTCGATCTCATTATGGCTAGTGGTTCTCACGATAGTGCTATCTTCAATATTGAGAAACTAGATGGGACCAGTTACAACTATTGGAAGACCTAGGTATGGTAGGTCTTAGTGCAGAAATTGTAGATTAGACCACTCAAAAATGAAAATGCCAAACCCAAAAACATTGTGGCTAAGGATTGGGAAGAACTAGATGAGCTATGTAAGTCCACGATCATTTTATCACTCTCTAAGTAGGTTTGCTATAATGTTATAGCTAAAAATTAGACTACATATGAGCTTTGGACACAAATTAAGAATCTTTATGACAAGCAGAGTCATGTATCTCAAAAGTATTAGCTACAATAGTTGATGGACCTTTGCGTGAAGGAAGGACTGCTATGTCTACACAATTGAATGAGTTTCACTCTATCATCAACCATTTAGCTTCATAGGAGAAAGTTCAAGGATACTTTGCATCATTTATTTCTACTTGGTACTCACCTAAGTTGTGGGATACTTTCCATACAACTCTATGTGCTAAGGATAGATTGAAATTGTATGATGTTGAGAGTGCCCTCTTGATAAAAGAGGTAAACAAAAAGAATGTGGATGCTTTCCATACATCACATGCATTGATTGTGAGAGGGAGATAGGATGGAAATGGCCATGGTAGATACTTTAACAAGTCTTAGTCTTACTTGTCATTAGTTTACCTATCATTATTGTGGTAGAGAGTACATTTTATGGCACTGTGGTTGTAATTCTAATCTTACTTATCATTATTGTGAAAAAGTAGATTATATTTAGTGATGATGGCATAAAATGTGCTAAGACATGTAAGAAAAATGGAAAGGTTAAAGTATAGGACAAGAATGATGATTGCACCATTGTGTCTAGCAAGTCTAGTATCAAGATTGAGGAGATTAATGTGGTATAGCCTATTGTATCTGATGATATTAACTTGATAGCTTCTTCTTTGGATTCATGGGCTTCCTTTCATGTGACCCCTCATACAGAGTACTTTCACTAATATTGTAGTATGACTGGATTTGTCTATTTGGGTAATGACTTGGCACTAGAGATAGTTGTTATTGGTAATGTCCAGCTATGTTTTCATTAAGGCAGCATCTTCACTCTTCATAATGTGCGTCATGTACCGGTGTTAACCTCAATTCAAGATGGCAGAAAAATAGAGCAAAAAGTGAGAAAATAATATAAAAAGAGCAAAGTCACAAAGGCAACCCCTAAAACCTAAGCTGAGGTGAAAGTGCAATTTTAAATAGAAGGTGCCTCAAAAAACTCTAAAAACCCTTGTAAAAGAGTGCCAGGCTCCCTCCTGTGCCATTTGTAAAGGAATAGACGGGTGTAGGCTTAAGGCATGAGGCAAGAAAAGGGAAATAGAAAAAAGGACCTTGCCACAAATGCCAGTCATGTAAAAAGGGATATGCGTCCCCCATGAAATTTTAGGGCTTGTATATAAAGTTTAAAAAGTGAATGGAAGCTCATTCTTTGGTGTGTGGCTAACAAGAGACCTTTCTTCTCCTCTTCTCTTTGCTTGTGTGTGTGCTCTTGAGAGGGGGAGTGTGAGAGTGTGAGGGAGTGAGTGTGCGAGAGTGAGGGATCAAGAGGGTGAAGCTCTTCACCATCTCCTCTTCTCTTCTTCTCTTCTCTTTCCTTTTCTCGCACACATACGACTATGGTGGATGGAGCTTGATGGAGGAGGCTTGAGGATGCTTGAGCTAGCATCTAGGATTGTGGAGCTACCGATGTGCACGAAGGAGGAGGCAACTCATTTTGGCATCGAGGTAAGCTCACTACATTCGTAGGTTCGAAGGCATGTCAGCTATGTGAGAGGTAGCCATTAGAGCTCGCTTGCAACGCTTGAACAATAAGCGATCCGTGGGTCTTGGCAGTTGAGCACGAGCTCCCACATTTTGGTTTCGTTGCCTCATATCGAGCATTGAAGTAAGGGATTCATCCTCAAACCAAAGCTTGAGATAGGTAGGAAGTTAGGGCTTTTGATCTTTGATACAAGTAAGTATTTTGGTTGTTTAATTATTGGGAAAGAAGGGGAGATCATTTCAGTTATTTGCTTTTGATTCTTTTGCATTTAGCATAGGTTAGGATTAGGAAATCAGATTGGAGAAGCATAGGGTTTACTTTTGTAAAACAAGGTAAAACATGCACAAATCGAGGTAAATGGGAAAAAAGAGTGGTTGGAATGAGTGATTGGGGATAGCAAGACCCTGTTCGGGAAAGGGTTTAAGGGCCAGGAGACCATAGAAGAGCTCATTTTTCACCCTAGCAATGAGAGTGAGAGAGAGAGTTTCCAGCATTGATTCGGTTCGATTTTGCCATCGGGGAGTTCTTCTCACAATTCAGGTATATCAGAACCTTCATGTTATGTGTTTGTTGTGATCTGGAAGTCGGCATGCCTGGTGATTGCGTGGATCATTGGATTCAACGAGATTATCCTCGGCGCAGCTGTCGTCGCGCGTGACTTGGCCCGTCTGAGTGGCTTGGTTTTGGGCCGAGTCCCAAATGCAGACCATTCGGCCCTTGGACCACCCAATCCATTCGGCCCTTAGATAACTCGGACTACTCGACTTGGACACGTATCGCTCGGCCTATCCAAGTCAACTCGTCGGGCCACTCGACCAACTTGACTCGGCCCTTTTTGAACTCGACCCCTTTTTCAACTTGGCCTACTATTATCACTCGGCCCTCAGACCACTCGACTCTCGGCCACATCTGAGTCTACCACTTGGCCGGTGTCCCTATTCAACCATTCAGCCCATCTGAGTCTACCACTTGGCCCTTGTAATTTGAACAAGTTGGGGGCCGAGTCAAAATTTTGCAAATTTTGTGGAAGTTTACACCACACCCAACTAGATCTCAACAAGCCAACCTTTGTGAGCCATCCCGATGCTCGTAACTCAATTTGGGCACAAGGAATAGACAAATTTGCAAGACACGATTGCTTGGCAGGTTGAGTAGGTTGTCGAGAGAGTTAGCACCTTAACGACAACTAGTGGAGACATAGACCCCAAACTGAGTAAGACAGCGCAGCAAGGAACCCTAAAACCTACCAAGACAGTCAGAAATTGATCGAACAAGCCTATCATGCCTAAGACGAGATGAGAATGCGCAAGCCACTTAGACACTAGCTCTTCGCACTCACCTTGACTTCCAGCACTCGAAGTACACCTAAGGATGGCCGAAAGCCTGATTGAGCACAAGTGCACGGGAAAGAACACACTCGCTGAGTAGAGGTAACTTGAGGATTATATACAATAATTAAGGAACTCACTCAGATAAAGGAACTTGAAGGAACTCACCAATAAGAGGAGATCCCAAGACATAGATGTGCAATTGGAGTCCAACATTGGACTAAGCGAATAGCAACAGAGACGTGGATCTACCCGACCTCCTTAACCTTATCGACAGCTTGGTGGAGCAAGAGAATACAACCATGTCAGAGGAAAGCTTAGACCGTAGGGAGAACGAGGGCTTTAACTTAGGAGTTTTTCCAGAAGCGATCCAGCAGTTGGTGAGTAGCTATAACTCTCACGCTCGGTATGAGCACCGCAGTAGAGCGGCAAAAGCCATCATAGCTAACCTAGAGGAGGAAAGCAAACTAGCCCATAAAGCACTGCAAGGCATAGTGGAATACAATCAAGACTAGCAAACTAGGAGCTTGAGGGGCAGAACGTAGAGATGTGAGAGATACAGCGAGTGTTGAACCTACCAGACAGAAATCAAATTGACCATGAGAGAGCACTAAAAGGAGACTTGACGCTAAGTGAGCTTCTCATGAAGCGATTGCTAGACAACACGACAGTAGAGTAGAGCATTGCAGCATTGGCCACATCACTACTAGCGGGGTTAGGGGTGAATCAAGGCTCCAAAAGCCAGCCTAAGATACCAGTTGTCACCAAGCAGCTCAATAAGTACCAGCCCTAAGAAGATCCATACAACTTCATAGAGCAATTCGAGCAGGTCTGCGAGGCCAATGATCTCACCGACTTGAGTCAAATAATGCTCTCAAGAATTCGAGATTTGCTTAGGAGACAAGGGTTGGACTTGGTACACAAGTCTAGATACTGCAGAGCGAGTGAACTTCAATGGACTGAAAACCCTCTACATTAAGAGGTTTTTCGAGCCCAGATACTCTGACAACCTACTAGTACGACTTATAAACATCAAGCAAAAGAAAAATGAGGACATTCGCAACTATGTGACCCATGTAAGGAGTCTCTTCACCGACGGGTGAACGACTCGACCGAAAGAGCAGTGTCGACGGTATCCATCAGGGAGCTTTATAAAGCCTTGGCGGGTAACTCGAGTTTGCAGTGAGATGCACTAGCCAAGGTGTTTGAAGAGGCCATTTGAGTCAATGACCAATTGAGGAAGAGGAGCTTTAGGAACTCGAACCTAGACGAGACCAACTCAAGAAGTTCGGAGAGAACTTCAGCATCCAGTGAGTGATCAGGTGCAAGTACCCAAGATAAGGGAAAGGCTACAGACACCAACTAGGAATTGGCTGACATGAAAATGGAAATAGCCAAGATGTAGAAAATGCTAAGATGACCAATGCAACCACACGTCCAATGCATGTACTGTGGCGGGAATCACTTGCCGACTGAGTGTCAAGACCCCAGGTCACGACCTTGTGCTAATTGCGGTAGGTTTGGTCACGATAGTGCACATTGTAGATTGCCTAGAAGACTTCTATACTCACAACCGTACAATCAACCTTACCTAGAGAACAGGCCGCAACAATTCTTAGGAAGGGGAGCACCATTGGCCCTTCCCGCGCCAAACAATGCTAAGTCGGCTATTCCTAGGATAGATATAAATCCTACAAGAATACCCAGACCACCTGGTCCTTATGTGACACATCCACTGAGTGACACTCTAATCCACTATGTGAAAGAGCCAAATGAGGAAGAGACTTACGTATACCCATACATCTCGCACGACGACGAGGGCAACACAGTCCTTATGGACTATCGACCAGTATCATCAGTGATGGCATTAGGTAGGGGATGAAGTTGAGGCCTAGGAGACAGACCCAAGAGCCAATCATATGTTGGACTTGCAATCACCCGGGACATATCTCACCACGCTGTCCCGGAAAGGGAGCAACAAAATAGAGACAAGGCTGACCTAAGGTGTCCTGAATGTGGAATCACACATCTCTTCGTTGACTGTCCGAAGTGAAAACCATCCTTGAGCTCAGCTAATGTGCCATCCGTCCCATTGGGGTGGTTCGGTGTCGAGAACTTGGACGAGGAGGCTACACCTATACCATTACATGTCATGACCCATGCACAAACAAAGCAGGCCAGCATATCACTGCCATGTCCTAGCAATCTTGACGCAGCCTCGATAGGGAAGGAGAGCCATAGGCGAAGGAAGAAGAGACCCGAGGCTAAAATTGCGCTACCCCCTCCACCGAAACCGAGAGATGTGGCTGTGCCACAAGCAGTACCGCTTAGGCAAGGCCTTAACTCTATGGGCCAGCAACCCAGTCAGGGCCGTTGGCTAGGACAATCCGGAACAAGAGAAAGACAAGCAGCCAACGACCTCCTTACCACTCTAGTGACCATCGTGGCGACGGTAAGCCTAGGAGATCTGCTTAGGCAGCATCCAATCCTATGGCAGGACTTGAAGCATTGGGTTGAAGGTTCACGAGAGCAAGCTGTTGTAGGCCTACAAGAACATGATGCAAAGACGCAGATAGCGAGTTTGACGTTGCACTCCATGCCCAAATCCTTGCACATTAATGCTTTCTAGGAAGGCACCGAGAAGCATGTAGTCTTATCGGTCTTAGCCCTAAGTGATATAACAAGGAAAGGGAGTGTAGACATAGGGGCGGGAGTCAATGTACTGAGCCATGCAGTGCTCCTGAGTTGGGGCAACTCTCCTGTCGAGACTACTAGGTTCAATGTCACATTAGCCAACTGAATGAAAGTTAAGCCATTTGGGGTGCTAAAAAACTAGCCAATGAAAATTGCTGGAGTCCAATTCTCAGTTGACTTTATAGTCATGAAGGGAGTGGACTACAATGTCCTATTGGGCCGACCTTAGATACGCAATGCTAGAGTGATCAAGGATTGGGGGAATGGTCTCATCTTCCTAGGCAATAGAACAGAAGCTGTGAGGGTAGAAATGGAATCCTAGAAACTGCACCAGTTGACCTCGATGCCATCTCTGCGATGCTTAAAGGTGATACCCAAATCAAGAAAACCTATGGGCCACTAACTAAGTATATCCCATGTCCTGAAGACAAGCGAGACTGGATGCATGTCCTTGCTATCATCGACCTACCGTTCTCAAATGAGGAGGATACAAACATGCCATTAAGATGATTGGAAAGCCCAAGGGTGCACCCTCAGTACCAATCTGCACGATGGCACAAAATCTCCATAGAAGACCCAACCCTATCACCTTCCAAGTGCCAACCAACTGGAGGGATCTCCAGGGGGTATTAGAGTATTTAACCAGCAAGCTAGCATACAATCCAGTAGCAAAATTTAAGCCACTCCAAGATCTCTTAAATGAAACAAGGTAGCAGTGGGCTAGGGTGCATAACCTAAACTTCATGTATAATTGGGCCTTGGTTCCCAATTAAACACATGAGACATACCAAGACCTAGGAGACGATGAGCAGTCAGACGAAGATGCTTCCAATGACAAATACAAGGACTGTCGTTGCTTCAGTGATGAGTGAGGACGAGATAGATACCATAGAATACGACGCCGAAGGATAAGTGATAGAATATATATAGGCAGACTCCAAGCCAAAGAGAAAGAACACCTTCATGATAGAGCAAGGAGTCATGAGCGCGCATTGTGACTGCACTTGGTTGGAACATATAAGAGCCATAGATCTAGGACAAGCAGGTCTCACCCAACCAAGTAACACACCAGTGCTTAGAACAGAGTCACCCTTCGAGCTACGACTACCGAGGGAGTTTGATTTCGAGTCGTAAGTGAGCTCAGAAACCAACCCAGAAATACTGAGGCATCCCAAGACTAGACGTACCAAGGGGAACCTGCCCCTTCCACCTAAGGCACATACACTTAAAAGAAGAAAGGGCAGAACATTCTAAGGACGCAAGAGCGGACAAACAACGAAAACCACATGACCTCCCCAAGAGATTTACAAAGTTCAAAAAGGGCGATAGGGTAGTGATCCTGCTAGGTGCCAAACGTCAAGGGAAAACAAGTGAACCCATTGAGGGACCCGTCAAGGTCAAGGAGGTGAACCTAACCTAGGAAGGGGAGACACCCCGACCTGTCTTTATTTTCGATGACTTGACGGAGGAGGAGGAGACATGTCTCATTGTCCTCTTACGAGAATATATAGATGTATTTGCTTGGTCCTTAGAAGAACTCAAGGAGGTAGACCCAAGTGTAGTGACTCATAACATACCCATGACGCTAGACGCAATGCCAGCCAAGCAGTGACCGTACCCCATGAATCCAAAACACACTCATGCAATCAAGAAAGAGATCGACAAGCTGATGAGAGCGAGATTCATCTATGAAATTGAGCACACAGACTGGGTATCACCCATACTCATTGTAATGAAGAAGAACGATAAGATTAGGGTGTGCATCAATTACAAGAAGGTGAATGCGACAACTAAGAGGGACAACTACCCATTGCCATACACCGAGCACATGCTCGAGAGAGTGGTGGGCAAAGAGGTCTACAGTTTTCTAGATGGCTTCTTTAGATACAATTAGGTGCAGGTGCATCCTGACAATAGACATAAGACTACATTCGCTACTAAGTGTGGTGTATTTGCCTACATAGTCATGCCCTTTGTTTTGACGAATGCTCCAGCCACCTTTCAACACCTTATGTGCACTATATTTAAAGACATACTCAGGAAAGAGTAGGAGGTCTTCATAGATGACTTGTGTGTTTACTCGACTTGGAGAGAACATTTAGACAGACTTGGAGAGACGTGTGTTCACTCGACTTGGAGAGAACATTTAGACAGACTCTGAGCGGTCTTTGAATGGTGTTTCCTATATCACCTCTCTTTGAACCCCTTAAAGTGCCAGTTCTAGGTAAAGCACGGATGTATCCTAGGGCGCGTGGTGTCGAAAAATGACATTGCCACGGACTTTTTGAAAGTCGGGGTCATTGTTGATCTTCCACCCTCGACCAACTATAAGGGAGTGCAATGCTTCTTAGGCCATATGGGGTATTATCGACTATTTGTGCTGAATTATGCATTGATTGCTAGACCTTTGTACAAGCTATTGAGTATATTCAAATGGGCTAAAGAGTGCTAACACGCATATGAGGAACTAAAAAAAGCTCTGACCATAGCACTGATTCTACGAGCCCCAAATTGGACCATGACATTTCATGTGCATATTGATGCTTCAAAATTCGATGTGGGGGCAGTGTTGTACCAACCTGGCAAGCACAATCTCGACTATCCAGTGAGCTTTGCTAGTAGACAACTCACTGAGACTGAGATAAACTACTCGACAATAGAAAGAGAAGGTTTGGCCATGGTATTTTCCATGAAGAAATTTTGGCATTATTTGTTAGCCACTCCTTTCACCTTCCTTGTGGATCATCAAGCCTTGCTATATTTAGTAAACAAACCTTGTGCTACAGCCCGCATAGCTAGATGGCTCCTTTTGCTTTTAGAATTCTACTTCTTCGTGGTTGTACGAAAAGGAAAATAGCACTACATAGCCAGCCACATGTCACGCATCCCCACAAGAGAGGCCGCTGGACAAGGCATCGTAGATGATTTTCCAGACGTGCATTTGTTTAGTCTGTTTAGCAAAAGAGAATTATTTCGAGCCGACTTGACGCCATATTGGACAGACAGCATAGTCCAAGTTCTTAAACATGGACTACTTGAATGACCAATAGAGAAAGCCCGACTTAGACGACTCATCCTCAAGATCCAACCCTATTAGTTGATACCAGGTCAGTTGTATAGGCTAGGGCAAGACGGATTGTTACGTAGATGTGTATGCAAGTATGAGATGCATAAAGTGCTCTCAGAAGTACACAACGGAATCGCTGGAGGACATTTTAGCGAAGAAACAACAGCCCGCAAGGTATTGCAGTCTCAACTATGGTGGCCCACGCTTTTTCGCAATGCAACACGGTTCATTAAGCACTTTGATGATTGTCAATGGACAAAGGTCCCGATTCGCAAGGATCAAATGGAGCTAACCCTGGTAATTGCACGACAACCCTTCGAGAAGTGGAAAATTGATTTCATAGGACCTGTTAGTCCTACAGCACAATACTCTCAAGTCGGGTATATCATTGTAACCACTGATTATCTAATGAAATGGGCAGAAGTATGAGCTACAAGAAAGAATGACGCGAGAACGACTGCCAAGTTCCTATGGGAGCAGGTAATCTCACGATTCGGCTGCCCCATCGAACTAGTTAGCGACCAAGGCACACACTTCATTAATGAAGTGATCGCGCATCTTCTATCCACCTTTCAAATTATCCATCGAATATCCTCACCATACTACCCTCAGGCAAACGGCCAGGTAGAATCCACCAATAAAATTCTAGTAAACGTCTTGACCAAGGTAGTCTCTGCTTCGCGCAGTGACTGGGATAAAAAGCTGATGGCAGCCTTGTGGGCTTACGGCATAGCCTACAAAACGGCTATAGGTCAGACACCTTTTAGGTTGACCTATGAAATTGAAGCAATTCTACCTGTAGAGTTCTTCATTCCTAGCCTAAGGATCGCGCTTTACAAAAGATAGGAAGTGAAGGAAGCATGAATGAAGCATGTAATTGAACTCGAACGCCTCTCGAAAACTCGTCTCCTAGCTACCCATGCACTCATATGCAAGAAAGCACGCCGCAAAAGCTAGTTTGACAAGCATATCAAGCAGCGTGACTTTGAACAAGGCAACTTAGTGCTCCTATACTCCGTTAAGGAACATAAACAGAAAATGAAGTTTAAAGGTCTAGGGCCCTTCAAGGTTCGTGTCATCAGCCAAACCGGTAATGTCGAACTCGAGACTTTGGAAGGCGAGGGAGTAGGCTTCTTCAATGGCAATTGCATCAAGAAGTATTATCCCCCCACGCACCCCTTGCATGAACCACCAATGTAAGAATTGCTTGTGAAAGTACGGGTAGCCACAATCATGGAGATTGATGATGAAAATGAGGAAACTATAGAACCTGCCTACCTCTGCATCACAATCGCTGCCAAGCAAATATGCACTGTCAATGCCTTAGTCGATGAGGAAGCAGACTTCAATGTCTTAACCCACGATCATTGGACCCATATTGGCAAGCCATAACTACAGCCCACTACCACCAAACTAAGCCCATATGGAGATCGATCATACGCACTCCTAGGAAAATACATGGCCGCAGTTTCTATCGAGTCTGTGAGCATACCAATGACATTTTATGTGTTACCAAACACTGAAAATGCAGGCACTGAATCGCTACTGGGTCGAACCTTTAAAAAGCAAGCTCACTGCAATGTCAATTATGAGTATCCACTTAGCCATTGGCAATGTCCGCATAGTGGCGGCTTTTAGCAAGGGCTGCACGACTCCCATCAAACCCGCAACACCACCGATAAACACGCATTTAGCCAAGTCCAAGGAGGAGGGTTGTGATTTGTTACACCCTCCCAAGCCTCTATGCCAACAACCTACTAAAACCAAGGTCAAGGCCCATGAACACCAATTAAGGTGGGTGCCTAAACGTCAGAACCTACCACCGCAATCAGCCACACCTTTGCAAGGCTAACAACACAACCTCAAAACCTAGGAGGCCAAAACAAAGCTACAAACAGTGATGGGTGGTCAAGCCGCAATGGGTTCCTAAGACCCTATTGTAAGCACAAGGTTATTATGAGGGTAATGCCTGGATATGGATCCCTAAGCCTAAAGCAGCCAAGAGCACCGATCAAGTGCCACCCTCACACATAATCATACCCCACCATGCAATGTGTCAAGGCCTAACGCTGCAGAAGACTCGAGACACCAAGCACATTGACTCGTAACTGATTATGCACATGAAGACCAACCAAGTCTACAGGCCCAAACCTCATCATGTTGTTCCCGAACCAGTCCCACACAACTCAATCAAGACTAAGGAGGCCATATCCACAAGTAGGGATGCCCCATTAGCAGTCCCCTAGTCGTCCAAGCCCATTGAGCAAGCGACCCAACCGCAATCTCAAGGACAACCGAGCCTGCAACTATCTACTGCCAAACTCTCTAATTTTGTCAAACCTCAACCACCCAACCACAGGCCTTAGACCCTCCTATGAGCGGAAATCATTCTTGTCACCGACCGCCGCAGATCTAGCCAAAGACACAGGGGATGATGTCATTGCTTGCCTCAAATGCTTAGATGCCACATTATGTCGCTGGCTCTGAGCTACGACCGCTTGGACTTGGGTCTATTGCAACAGCCCTTTGCAACAAAAGTTTGTACAATGCCTTGTTCATGGGACACACTAGAATTTGCATTCATCAAAGCACCCCATTCATCTGCAGAGTTGCTCCGCATTGAGATATCTATAGAGCAAGCCATCAAATAGCGGCTCATCACATCATATGATAAGTGACCCTCTTCTACCATCACTGATGGAGAATTAGAGGAGTTAAAAAAGCTTGTTGAAACAGAATCCCCATTCTTACGAAGCTGGTACGCTCTTCGATTGCAATGGAAACTCAAGGGATGCCAAATAATGACCAATGTGAAGTAGTGACGCGCCATCAAGACATCGGAATACGACCCAACTTATGTACGATCCAACTTCTATAGGGTGTTAACAACTATTCGTGACTGACCCCTAGAAGAGCACATCAAAGGCCACCCTTACCTTGACTGCCTCTCCTGATGGAGGAAGAGTTACATATTACTAGTCGCATCGACTCCGGTGATGTCTAGACAAATGTCCTTACTTATATCACACACGTAGGTAGCCAACCCTTCGATCTGGACTGCAACGCTTAGTTGGAGTACAATCCAGACTTCTATGCTTGGCTCATGTGAAAGTAAAACACTCGACCGTAAGCTAATAGCCCTGGGCCTGCTAGCTTTCAATCCTAGAAAGGATTCTCCCCAAATCTGAAAGGGAAAGAGGATAAGGCAAGGTGGGTGAGTCAAATCGAAACCAATCAAAATCAAGCAAATGCATAAACATGTAAGGAAAAAACACACCACTGTGAAAACCTCAATCGATATTTAAACACATGAAGAAAATAAACACATTAAATTGTGAGTGAGAAAAAATGTCACGAAAATGTTGAATTAAAGGGTGAAAAAGTCTGAAAGGAAAGTTTATGTTGAAGCTCAAATGTTTTCATTCAACAAACACAAAGCCTTTCTTTTCAGCAAATAACTCTTTTGCAAGCGCTAATGGAAATGATGGTTCATGACAAGAACGAAAGATGTCACAACAAGATAGCGCTCACCGACTCTCTTTCATGGAGGAGGAGAGAATGCAATACGGCATCAACTTAGAAAACCGTGCTAATAGTCAGCTGAAATTCCGCAGCATTCACAACCTTGAGAAGGTGGTAACCAAGGAGTAGGCCGCAAGGAGAGTAGTGAAACAGTGTAAACTCTCCAAGTACCTAGAGAAGTTTGTGCAGGAACCTGACTACACGAAGTGTGTGGAATTTTTGAAAACGTACAACCCTGACCAAGAATGCAGAATGGTGATTGTGGGAAGAGGGAACAATGCTCGACAGGTGCAGGTGCCATTAAACCAGGTCTTAGTGGAGAAGGTACTGGGGTTGGAACCTAAGGTGGAGAAAAAAACGTAAGAGAGATGTGTATGATATGCTAAAGATGAAGAGGGAAGATGTTTTGACAAACGGTGGCATCAACATATAGGATATCCCTGATGCTAAGATCTGCATGCAGGCAAAGTTGGTGCACTCGCTTTTCTCCAGCCAACGCTATAACTCCTTCATGTATCGGATCAGTGTGCCTATGGTGGAGAATGTGGCAGCCCAGACCCTGGATGAGGTGGACTAGAATGGCTACGTGCGCAAGACGATAGAGCAAGCAGCCAAAGCACTAGCCTTGGGCAGCAGATAGGCAGGCAATGAATCCCAAGCCTCTAAAAGTACGAAGATGAAGAAAACTTCCTCGAAAGCCTCCTTCATCGGGAATGGAAGTGTGCTAATGGCCATCATCCAAAAGCCTGTAAAAGAAGCCCAACAAGGAAATGAAGGAGCAGATGAGACCCCAAATAGGTCACTGGCCCACCAAGGGAAAGAGCCATCGAGCAACATAACAGAAACTGAGACAGAGAAGGAGGAGCAAGAGGCTCAATCCGAAAGAAAAAAAAACAAAGAACCCCACTGGAAAGACAGTTTAGAAGAAGAAACAGAATGGGGATAAGAAAAAGGAAAAAGATGATCTAAAGAGAGCCAAAAGGGAATCCCTAAGAGAGGCAGTGGAGAAGAAAAAGAAGGAGAAGGAAGAACCTAAAAAGCTACCAGAAGAATCAAGGAAAACAGAAGAAGAGAGAGAAATAAGAGTTGTGGAAAAGAAGGCGGAGTTGAGGAGACAGGAGGAGGAAGACATGGCCGAAGCAACTCGTTGGTCCATAGAACAACAAAGCCAACTCGATGGCCTAGGGGCTTTAAGTCCACCTAGGGAGGACAGACCCGGCTCAGGCGCCCACGTACCCGAAGTCATACTGCCCATGGTCATCGAAGACAAGGGTAAGGCCCCCATCCATCCCATCCCGTCCCTCTTGGTGCTCACTAGCGAAGCAACCACTATCACCCCAAGCATCCCGGCCAACACCGATGTGAACAGTTTTGTGGCCTAGATGCAATACTTTATCAATAAGGAACTAGCACAAGGAAAGAGCGGGGAGACTATAGCCACCGGGCAAAAAAGACCGACCACAAATACCGAGTCTAGGCAAGATCCTAAACGTTAAAAGATGGAAGCTTTGACCATGCCAATCCCTACTACTATGGCGCCACCAGAAAACCATCATGAGTATGTTGATGAATTGCTCTCGTAGTTAGAGAAGGCAAGCGAGGAAAGAAAGGTAGCGGTGGCCGAGTTGGAAGCGGAAAAGGAGGCGGTAGTAGCCTTCCTCAAAAAGACGAGGCAAATGGCTACACAACAAAAGGAAATCCTTGATCTGAAACGAGAACTAAAAGCCAAAGAAGAAAAGGAGCAAAGATGGCGGCAACATCTCGTAGATGAAAATCAAGAGCTAGAGAAAATGCAGAGAGAGTATAAGCTTCTAATCATAGAACATGAGGATCTGGCATTAAAAATAGATCGGATCGGACAAGGCATGAAAGAGTTTGCCACAGGGGAAGAATGAAGGAAGCAAGAAGAGGAATAACACCACAGAGAAATGGAAACCATGACCGAAAGGCTAAGCCTTGAAAGAGAGGAGCAAGAGAGAATGAGTAGGGAATTGGAAGACCAGGAGCAGAGGTTCATGGCCCTGGTGCAAAGACAAGGAGAGGGTATGGAGGAAATGAAAAAGAGAGTCGAAGGCCAAAATGAACGAAGAGTGAAGACCTTGGTGCGTCGCCTAGCTCTCGTGGAAAAAGAGAAAGTCCTAGCAGAAGGCAGAATAGAGGCAGCCCAAGTGGCATTCAATACTCAACAACGAATCTTCCTGAATACCCTTATGAATGCCACTCACACAAAGGAAGGAGAGTCCTTGGAGGTGGTAAAGAAGAAGCTAAGCATAGTGCACAAAGCTCTGCGAAGAGCAGGGCTACACATGCCCCCCCAACCCATTGCAGTTGGGCTGAGCCTTAATGAACAAAGTAGGTACCTGTTATCGGCCGTGGCCTAACCCCCTAGGAGATTGATGCTCTAAGGTTCGTAGAGGAGGTACAACAACAAGAGTGCCCGAGAAGTAAAGCTGAATTGCAATTTGACCTAGGCGAATTTGAAGAAGAAGTGATCCCACAACCCCCTTCACCCCATTTTGAAGGGCAGGGCCAGCTAGCATGTGCACCCGCGGAAAGAAAAACCACTCTGAGGAAGAAGAGAAGGAAAATGGTGGAAGAAGCTAGGCAAAGATTGAGGGCTAACCCTATGGCACAGCCATCTGTACCCCTCCCACCATGCCCAAATGACTTGTTGGCCAATTTTCATGCAAAGCTCATAATCTAGGAGAGATAAGAAAAAGAGAAGCAACCCTTCAACTTCAGCTTCCTCATCCCCAATGCCCTGCACAGAGTCCTTCCCCCTAAAATAGTGGATGAGGTGATCAACGTCGGAAGCTAGCTAGGCCAATAGTGTGGCTAGAATAAAGAGAGAAGAATCCCACCCTCTGGGGCACTGAGGATGCAAAATACTGGCAAAATAAAGTTCTTGAAGTGCCTTGGTCCATGCTCGAATGCGAGTGCCAACCACTGTGGCAAAGACGCATCTGCGATGACAACATGTTCACATTGATGGCTTTTTGTAATACCCTCCCTTCTGAGAGAAACAACCCCACCTACATGGCGTACCCTCGTAGTAGGAGTAGACTTTGATGCAAACACCCATGGTCGTTACGACTTCCCCGTCATATATAACCTTTGTACTACCAACTTAGCCCAAGCCCTCAACTTCACCTCCGACAGCCTAAATGCCACCATGACCTACTTTATTGCTGATTTCTCCTTCTGTCTAGATCCCACTTTCATTACCACTTGCAACTATCTTAGGCTATTAAAAATCCTACTTAGATAGGACCCCACCCCGGCCGAACATGGCCTCTCCCACTCTTTTTGACCCTAACGCCATTGATAGCTGCACGATGACTCACCTAATGATGCAGGCCAGCCTCCTACCTTTCTTCTACCTCATTGTTCTTGAAGATATGAGTGACAGCCAATTCACCCACTGCAGCCATCCATTCCTCTCCACCACCCCTCCCCAGGTCCAACTGAACCTTAAGAACTTCATACAGAGTTGGAAATTTTTGAGTCACTCCATTAAATCCCTGTCTCACCACCACCTTTTGAGGATGAGGACTAGCAATTACCTACTGCCCAAACCCTATATCTCAACAAGGCCTTTAATTTTTATTTTTATTTTAACAACAACAACAACAACAATGCAAGGAGCCCACGACAGGTCCACACGCAAGTCGTGGCACATAGCTCACACTCACTGCACCTAGGGATCCTCAAGTTAGGCACATCGATGACCTCGGTTGACCGGTCCCGTTCCCAACCCCCTAACCCTTTTTGCCTCCCTACTTCACTCTTAGGGCATCTCAAGGGCAGGACACACCTAAGGATATAACACTCTCACCTATGGTTAGACCTGTCACCCTAAGCTACACACACTGCACCTCCCTTTACACGAACAGGGTCCTCAAGTATGGGACATCACCCAGGCTTACCTAGGGTTAGACCCAACTCCCTATTCCACCAGCATGAGCACCAAGCACTGCACAGCGAGGTAGACACTCCCCTTAGGTTGAGCACTTTCTCTTTTCAGGTACAACAAGATATTGCAAACCACCAACTTCGGAGGCCCCCATTATCCACTCAACACACCTTTAATTCTCCATCCAAATCATTATCAAAGCTTCCCAACCAAATGAGTCCCCCAGCCCTAGCCCAAAATCCACCCTTCCACAACAGAGACCTCGAAGTGCCATGGGACTGGCACCCGTCGTAATGTTAACCTCAATTCAAGATGGCAGAAAAATGAAGCAAAAAGTGGAAAAAGAACAAAAAAAGAGCAAAGGCGCAAAGGCAGTCCCTAAAAGCTAAGCTGAGGCGAAAGCAGAATTTCAAATAGAAGGCGCCTCAAAAAACCCTAAACCCCCTTGTAAATGAGCGCCAGGCTCCCTCCTGTGCCATTTGTAAAGGAATAGACGGGTGTAGGCTTAAGACATGACGCAAGAAAAGGGAAATAGAAAAAAGGACCTTGCCACAAAGGTCGGTCATGTAAAAAGGGATGGACACCCATGGAATTTTAGGGCTTGTATATAAAATTCAAAAAGTGAATGGAAGCTCATTCTTTGGTGTGTGGCTAATAAGAAACCTCTCTTCTTCTCTTCTCCTCTTCTCTTTGCTTGTGTGTGTGCTCTTGAGAGAGGAAGTGTGAGAGTGTGAGGGAGTGAGAATGTGGGAGTGAGGGATCAAGAGGGTGAAGCTCTTCACCATCTCCTCTTCTCTTCTTCTCTTCTCTTCCCTTTTCTCGTGCGCATACGACTATGGTGGATGGAGCTTGATGGAGAAGGCTTAAGGATGCTAGAGCTAGCATCTAGGATCGTGGAGCTATCGGTGTGTATGAAGGAGGAGGCAACTCATTTTGGCATTAAGGTAAGCTCACTACATTCGTAGGTTCAAAGGCACGTCAGCTATGTAAGAGGTATCCATTAGAGCTCGCTTGGAACACTTGAACAATAAGCAATCTGTGGGTCTTGGCGGTTGAGCGAGAGCTCCCACAACTAACTCTGATGAAGAGCCTTATTTCTGCTGTGACACGTTGGATGATGTAGGTTGTGCTATCTCTTTTGATGATTCCTCATGGAAGATTACTTGTGGAAATCTTGTTATTGCATGTGGTGCTAAGTCTAACATCCTCTATCCTTTACTTTTATCTAGTTCAATTGATTGTGTTTTGGTTGTGGCTATAATTTCAAATGTATCTCTTTGACATCATCACCTTGTGCACATGTCTCTGAAAGGAATGAAAATGCTTATCAGTTTGCAATATCTTCTACCCCTAGACTATAAGTCTTTTGAGTCTTACAATCATTGTTTAAATGGTAGGCAGACACATAGTATGCATAAGAAGTTTGGTATTAAGTGCATGGGTGAGCCTTTAGCTCTTGTCCATTTGGATGTATGTAATCCCATGCCCTATTAGTCACTAGCAGGTGCGAAGTACTTTGTCACATTCATTGATGACTACTCACATAAGGTCTTGGCTTACCCTATTAAGCAAAAATTAGATGTCTTATCTACCTTTTAGCATTGACATGCTCTTGTTGAGAACCGGCAGTATGCTTAGCTAGCTTAGCCAAATGCATAAACATGATGACTTGGGAGAGAATTTATAGTATGCTTAGCTAGGTAGGCTTACTATAATACTTTTGGGATGATGTAGTTACTAGTACCATATACTTGATTAATTGATTGCTTTGTTTTTAGGAGGTTTCTACTAGAAAACCTCCAATATATGCTCATTTGTGCATCTTTGGTTATGAAGCATTCTTCCATGTTCCCAAACACAAGTGTAATAAGATGGATCCTAAGTCTGGGAAATACATCTATCTTAGTTATAGGGATGTATGTGAGATGGGCTATCGCCTATGAGATCCGTAGGCTCTCAAAGTTATCCGCAACCATGTTTTTGTTTTTCATGAGAAAAAGGTCCATGACTAGCCTAAGCAGGTGATTGAGATATGTAGGGTTATCTTTCAAGAGGAGCCTCTTGCTCGCGTACAGCCAGCTAGACAGCTTGCAATAGTTGATGCTCCAATGGCTCCAGCCCCACTTGTTGTATAGGATTAGCTTACTTTGAGATGCTCTACTAGAGCTAGACATTAACGTGATGTCAGCTGAGCTCTTATGTCCTCCATGGATTGTATTATGGTGATAAATATAGGTGAGCCTCTCTCTTATGATAAGGCCATGCACAAAGATGATAGTCACTCACATGGGACAAGGCTATGCAATCAGTGTTTGACTTCTTACAAACTAACCATACATGGGATTTGGCTTCTTTGCCTAGTAGCAAGAAGGAACTATTATGCAAGTGTATATACAAGCTAAAAAGTATCCTTGGACACCTTAAGCCCACTTATAATGCCAAATTGGTAGTTAAGTATTGAATGCTGAAGTGACTTGATTTTTTGGCTGATTTTTGTTGTTTCTGTTGACTAAATGGTTGATTTTTTATGAATTTTGAATGATTATTGATTATTTTGAAAGTGTTTGAGAGTTTTTTTTATGAGATTGATTATTTTTTGGAAGCTCAACATGATTTACAATAGAGATATGAGGCTCTATGATGTTCTTATAGGTTCTATTGTTTTGGTTCTAATAGCTTCTATTTTGTTTGACTTTCTTCTATATGAAGCATGGAGTAATGGTTGATGGAAGTTGAGAATTTTTGAAAGCTCCTTGAATAGTTTTTGATAGTGTGGAATGGTTTTAGTATGAGTTGTGTGGCTTTGATGTTTTCTATTGACCTTATGTAACCCTCTGTTGAGTTTCTGTAGAGCCAGTGTTCATGTTCATGTTCATGTTCTGTTCTGTATGCCTCTATATTTGTTGTGTGGAATGTATGTGTGAACTTTGTAAAAGTTTTCTAGCCTTGGAAAGAGGTAAATGTAAGTTCACAAGAGCTCAAAGAAGTGAAAGAAGCAACTGTTGAAGACTCAAGAGAATATTAGAGTGAAGTGACAGTGATGAGCTATGAAGAGCCAATGTAATGGCTCTGGTGACCTTTCATATCAGACACCTTTTTTCGAAGGGGCATCCATGACCAAAGAAGGATTATTATGAGTGATTATTGATTATTTTAGTGAGCAAATGATATACTATTGAGAGAGAGAGAGAGAGAGAGAGAGAGAGAAAGCCAAATAATGTATCTATCTATGAGAGATTGTGAGGAGAGAACACTATGAAGACATTGAAGATGAATACTATGTGATTTTATGTCCAGTCAAAGCGGTGTTTCTCTTGTGTTCTCTTTGTTGGTTGATGAATTCTATGAAGAATATGAAGAGCATGATCAATTTTGTTGAAGTTAAAGCCATGGGAGATTGTTTTTATGATGTTGCGTGAAGATTTCTTGCTAGTGGTATTCTCTTCCTTATTGTGGTTCTCTAAAGAATGAAACAAAAGCTTGTTGATACTACAAGATAGATTTTCTTGCAGTAGAAACTCCTTTTCCTTGGTGTCTCTCTTGGGGTTACATATTTTTGGTGCGCAGCCCGGGAAAACTGCCATCAACAAGAAGAGAAGAATTCAATGGATGCTTGCAAAGTTCCTTACACTATTGAATAATTGGAGATTCTCATTACCAAAACCACTTTCCACAAGAATTTCATCCCACAATGGTGGAAACATATTACCATCATGATGCAGGCTCCATGTGGTGGACTATTTTCTCTTTCAATTGAAGCAACAAAGACGTGCATCTTGGTGGCAAATTATTTGGGAACAAACTGAAGTGTAGAAATAGAGAGAATGACCATCCATGGAAGATCTAGCATTCATTGAGAAGTTTCTAGGCATCATCAAGTGGGAGATCATGAAAGAAGCTTTAAGAGTCGTGGTCAGTGGGTGGAGGTTCATAAAAACAAGAAAAAAAAGAGTTGTAATTTGTTCACGGATGCTCAATAGCAGGACACATGGGATGCCCGGTGCACTGACAATTTCATGTTTGTCCAATTAGTAACCCACTGGAAGTTGGTGGATAGAGTATTCTTCACAACATACACTATTGAAACCATCAGAAGCTGGCATTATTATGATGATGGTATAACAACGATCCTCAGAAGAATGAGTTTTGATACCTTCAGAATGGAATACCTTCCCCTCTGTAATGGTTTGAAGGCTGAATTCAAAGACGTAGAAAAGTAAGAAGTAGAAGAGATGTTGGCCAAAGAGTCCTCCAGAGAGTGAAGTCCCCCTCTAATTCTGTTATGTTGAATAAAGACCAATGGGTTGGAGCCAACCCCTTGATGAATGACGCAATCAAGAGGCAAGCACTAGAACGAGTCCAAAGGTACATGAGAAAAGTGAAGGCAAAAGTCAAGGCCGAGAATGAACTTGCAGCAGAATCCTCCTTTGACGCCCTAAAAGCACTCTTTACAGAAGTCCCCATGGCGACTCAAGGTCCCCTTCCTAGTCAAATCCGTCCTGGAAATATTGATGATAGGCCATCAAATGTAGTCCCATTGCCCATTTTTAAGGGAGAGTACAATGAAGACGCTGATCTTCATGTAGGAGAGTTTATGGTAGCATGTGTGGCTAACAATGCCAGAACCCCCGATCATTGGTTGGCAATATTTCCTACCACTTTCAAAGGCACGGTGTTTCAATGGTATGAGAGACAAGCAGCATGAACTTTTGGCACATGGGATGACTTGAAGTTGGCCTTTCTCACTAAATTCAGGTATCAAGGTTTCGAAGAGTGGATGTGAGAGGAGTTCATGAACCTAAGTGAACAAGTAGAAGCTTATGTCTCGCGAATGGAATTCATACTGAAGAGATGGACTAACCATCATTTGGATGAAGGTATCCAAAAAGGAGTTTTCCTTAGAGGCCTACAACCAGAAGTTCGCAAGTTCGTGGAATTGAGAAGACCAATCAATCTGTAAGCTACAGTGGAAGGTGCAAGACTGTATGACGAAGTTGAAGCAATGTTATCAATGACCTCAAGAAGAGGAGTCTTACCTCCTCCCATGCCAGGAATGGTATACCACCAAATGTAGTCCAAAGGATAGTTCCCTACCCCTACCCCCAACTACAAACAGTGCTACAGTACAGTGCACCTAATCCACATTGGTCGCAAATGATAGTGCCTCAAATGATGGTTCAACCACAACAACAGTGACTCCAAACAGTTTCTCCAATGGCAACTCAACAACAGTGGAATCCTACCCACTAGAATCAACAACCCCAAGTCTCAACAGGAGCTCTGAATCAAAACCAAAATAGAGGACCCTCTAAATCAACCCAACTAGTATATACAGTAATAACAAAAGCTTTCCAAAATCCTTTAAATTTTGAAGAATTATCTATCCAACTCAGTTGCAAGCATCAAGGAAGAGCTTATGGATGTGATTACAGAGCAGCTACAGATGTTGAAGGTGAATACCGCCAATATATCCACTCCTGCAAGAAGTGGAAGAGATGTGATGCGTTCTAATATATGGTGTGGAAAGTGCCATCAAGCGGGATATTTAGCCATTGAATGTACCCAAAAACCTACCATTGTTGGAGCCTTCTGTTCATATTGTTTAAGGAAGAACCATACAAAGGATATCTGCTCTCTGAAAGAGATGCATGAAAGAAGAAAGAAAGATGAAGACACAAGATTCAACTTGCTGGAATCCAAAATGACAATGTAGGACATTGGACCAAAGCCTAGGGAGTTCAGTCCTAATTTTGGTCCAAGGAGGTTTCCCTCTCAGAGTTACAAAGGACGACAGTCTGGTAGTGGCCAGAGATCAAAGGTGGAGTGTTACAAATGTGGAGAAAAGGGTCATATCTCACCAGACTGTCAAAACCCTAGAAGGTTTGTGGATTACAAGCCCTTATGCAATCGATGCAAAGGAGAAGGCCACACTGCAAAAAAGAGTGTCCAAGTCCAGATCATGTGAAAGCTACTTCTGGTACCCAACAAAAGACCCAAGAACCTGCTTCCAATTTGGTGGAATTGAAAGTGGCCGCAATAACGCGGGCAAAGAAAGGAGAACCCGTAGTTCTAAAGGGAACGTTCCCTCTGCCAAAATTGTGAAGTTCAACCTTCCTTGGGAAAAGTAGAACAATGCAATCCATAATAATAAAGTACATAGTACTACAGAGCCACAAAGACAATTGCAGAGGCAGGACCAGAGGTCTAGAAGATAGAGGATGCAGAAGCACCTCCTCAAGAAGAAGAAACACAGATGTTGTCACTCCTAGGAGAAAAAGGGAAGATAAAAGTGGGTGTGGCCCCATTCCCTAGCCAATTGGAAAAGCCTGTGGATCTTATCAAATAGTATGATTTGGTGACCTAGACACTTTTAAACCAAGCTTAACATTCTAATAGTTGTTGATGTTGTCTCCTAGCTGTCGAAAGAAATTCAAAAGCATATTGACAAGAAGAAGAGACCTAAGAACTACTCCCTTCATCACGACCGAGTCCAACAAAGGCTCACAACCCATGAAGGAGTAGATGTTGCTAATGCCTTCCTAGATCCTAGAACCCTAGAGATTGGCATATGGATTGAAGGATGTTTCATAGCAGGTGCATTGATTGATGGAGGCTTATCAATAAACATAATGACGGATGTGACAATGAAGGATCTAGGCTTGCAAGGAATGCAGCCTATGCAGTGGCTTATCAAATTGGCAGACCAAAGCAGAATCAAACCGTTGGGCATTTGCCCATTCATAAAGACAACCTTCGCAGGAAGAGATTATTGGTTGACATACTTGGTGGTCAAACCAAATTCCTATGGAGCCTCATATCCTCTACTTTTGGAAAGACCTTGGCTTTTTGAAGCAAGAGCAAGGATGGATTGGTTCAAAGGAACCCTAACCTTAGGCAGAGTACCCAACAAAGTGGTATTGAAGTTGTATGGATCACAAAAAGGCAATGGATCCACGTCCATCGAAGTCGTAACCGACTCCTCCAATGAAGTAACTAATGGTACATTAGGAGACAAAGAGGCTGTCAAATAGATCTTTCCCAAGGAAACAAAGGCATATTCCCTTACAGTGGGCACTATAAGCCAACTACCGAAAGAAGCAAAGTCTTTGTCCATGGGAGAATACCTCCTGCTGCCTGAACCCAAATTGACTCCTAAAATCACATTTGACAGTGAAATAGAAGCATGGATGTATTGTTCTCCCTATTATATGATGGTAGTCGTCACCGAGACAGAACCAGAGACAGAGACAAGAGCAGACACAGACATAGACACAGACACAGAAACAGAAGCAAAGAACATAACAAATAGCTTTTTCTTCTCTTATAGAGCCCCCATAGAGATAGAAACATAACCCGAAGAGGACGAAGGTGATAATGCAAAAGATGATTATGAAAGTGAGCTAGAAGGATTTATCATACTCACAGAAGGCAGAGATGAGGAAGAAGTTTTTGAAGTTCCTGAAGCCTCAGAAGCAGAAGATTCCTTTCTATTTGAAAAAATAGTTATGGTACCCTTTGGACTGATCAATGAATCATGTCATGAGTAAATCCTTTATAAGAAATGGATTAAGAATAATAGGCCTTCCTTCAGCAGTGGCTCTTGTCATCCAAAGTTACCCTTCCTTAGAGCAGATGATGACGATGCACCTTGCCAACAACCCCCAATTTGGAACCTCAAATAGAACGCAAAAGGTTCATGTTATGTGACATTCTTGGATGCATCCTCAGAAGACGAATCCTTGAGCCAAGAAGTAACTCCTCCCCAACCCAAACCCAAAACCTCAATGATACCCTTTCAGCCTCCCAAAGAGCAAGCTAAGCCTCCATTAAAAGAGGACACTAGTTCTAATGCATCATCAGAAGAGGGGACTACTCCCTTGAAGGAGTCGGCGGATCTCTACCCAGAAGTAGTCCGTGGGACATTTATCCACGAAGTGGAAGGTGAAAAGAAATTGACATTCGTGAATGCGGACGGTACTGAATGTCACCTAAATGTGGTCAAAATCTTCCAGAAGAAGAGCTACTGGTCCTGTGAGACCTACTAAAGGAGAACTTCGATGCATTTGCATGGTCATACAAAGATCTAAAGGGGATTGATCCCCCAGTATGCCAACACCACATCGACTTAGAGCATGATGCCAACCTGTGAGGCAAACACAGAGGCACATGAATCCAAATTATTCTGCCCTAGTGAAGGCCGAATTACTAAAGCTCCTTGAAGCTGAGTTCATTTATCAAGTGGCTAGCGGTGAATGGGTTTCGCCCATTGTGGTAGTACCCAAAAAGAACTGGAAACTTCGAATATGTGTGAACTCCCGAAATTTGAATTCCAAGGTGAAGAAGGATCATTTCCCTATCCCTTTCATAGACCAAATGTTGGACACAGTGGTAGGCCATGAGCTCTATTCCCTCTTGGATGGATTCAATAGATACAATCAAGTCCAAATTGCAAAAGAAGATCGATCCAAAACAACCTTCACAACTGAATGGGGAACCTATGCTTACAGAGTAATACAGTTTGGGCTTTGAAACACCCCTGCTACTTTTCAACGAGTGATGATGGCTACCTTCCTGAACCATCTAAATGATTTCATTGAGGTGTATCTTGATGACTTCTATGTCTATAGCCTAATCTGTGAGCATTGGGGACACTTCGAGCAGTTTTTTGACAGATTTTGAGAGTATGGGACTTTCTCTCAACCCAAAAAATGCGTCTTTGGCATCTCATCCGGAGTTCTTCTAGGCCACATTGTCTCTACACAAGGGATAGCAACAAATCTTGCTACAAGATTGATGAGATTGCCACCTTAACAGCCCCAACTAACTTAAAATAATTGAGGGGATTTCTTGATCATGTAGGCTATTACAGAAGATTCATTGTACACTTTGCAACCAAGGTTGTCCCTTTGCATAAACTCCTAAGAAAAGATGTAGAGTTCACATGGACCACTGATAGTGACAAGGCATTCAACACCCTGAAGCAACATTTGATTGAAGCACCCATCCTGCAGCCTCCTGATGGATGAAGGAGTTCCATGTGCACACTAATGCCTCAATTGAAGGCCTAGGTGCAGTCTTATGCCAAAAGGTCCCTTCTAAATTGGATCAACCTATCTATTATGCAAGCTGAAAAGTTACCGACAAAGAGTGAAACTACATAGTGACGGAGCTTGAGTTTCTAGCAATAATGTTTGCTTTGGAGAATTTTTTATATTATCTATTATCGACGCATTTCAAATTCTACGTGGACCATGAAGCCTTGTCCTTCTTGATGAACAAGGCCGATGTGAAGGGAAGAATGATAAGATGGCTCCTTCTGTTTCAAGAGTTCAACTTTGAAGTGGTTACCAAACCCGGTTGCTCTCATGTCCTGGCAAATCATCTTTTGTGAATCCCTCAAAGCAATGATGAAGAAGAGCAAGATGGTCCAGACCTTCCTGATGCTTCCTTGTTTCTTGTCAAAACAATTACCCCATGGTACGCAGACAGAGCCAACCTCCTGGCAACCCAACATTAAACCTCGGGTATCTTGAGCCATAAGAAGGAGAAGCTTTTGTTGGAATCAACCCCCTACACCCTATTAGGTGGTGCTCTATACAAGAAAGGTAAGGACAAAGTCTTGCAAAGATGTGTGGTAGGAGACGAGATTGGCATCGTAATGAAAGCATGCCATGACGAGCCCTACAGTGGACACTTCGCGGGAGAAGCAACAGCCAGAAAGGCCCCCCATAAGGGTACCTATGATTATCGCAAATGGTATTATGCCTATCAGCGAATGGGAAAGTCTACCAAATCCAGTGCCATGCCCCTGCAACCCATTCTTCCCCTAAAGTTTGAGAATAAGGGAATTGATTTCGTGGGGCCCATTGATCTACCAACCAGAGGGAAGCAGAATAGATACATCTTGGTCTATATAGATTAGGTAACAAAGTGGTGTGAAGCTAAAGCTCTGAAACGGGACAATGGTAATAGTGTGGCCTTGTTCCTATATGAGAACAAGGCCACACTCATTTTGGCACTCCCCTAGAGCTCGTCAGTGATCAAGGTACTTACTTCCTTAACAAGATCATGGAAGAATTGATAGAACTATATAAGATCCATCATTGTAAGTCTACACCCTATTAGCCTAGAGCCAATGGCCAAGTTGAAGTTACCAATAGCACAAGAACGATGGTTTCACATCGTTGTGATTGGGATGATCAACTTATAAAGGTCCTCTGGGCATACAGAACTTTCCATAAGGCTATTACAAGACAAACTCCTTTCTAGTTGGTGTATGGAACCGAAATCGTATTTCCTGTTGAACTCGAACTACCCTCTCTGCGTGTGGCCATCAAAGAACACTTGGGATATGGCGAGTCCTTGAACCACCATCTCTTGCAGTTGGAGTGTCTTGATGAGATTCGCAGGATGGCCCTACAAGGCATGGAAGCCATGCAAGCTCGTAGAAAGGTCTATCATGACAGCTTCATCAAGCAGAAGAAGTTCAAGGACAGTGACTTAGTTCTCACTTATGATTTCCAATTTAGCAAGTTTCTAGGCAAGCTTTAACAACACTGGATGGGCCCTTATAAGGTACTTGCCGTCAATCCTAGTGGCTCAATCTAAGTCCAGGCAATCGATGCTTTGAATGATCCCTTTTTTATTAATATCTATCGTCTCAAGAAGTATTACCCTCCTTGAGAATCCTAACAATCATTGTCGATAGCTTCCTCATTGTTTGCCCAATGGTCAAGACAACTTTATCTAATGCTCCTAATAATCCTCTTGTTGATCCTGATGATATGGTTTTGTTTAACAACCCCTCGCATCCACCTTCTCCTCTTTGTCTTCATTTTCGTCTGATGATGCAGCAAAGGTGGCGAGGATGGTTCAGATACATAGTGTTCCTCCCATTCTACTCTTCAAAAATAATCTAAAAAAGACAAAAAAAAAAGAGAGAAAAAAAATCGGTCATGGGAGAAAAGGACTTCGATCCCTATCATGCCAACCTATTCTTTGAGAAAATGTGGAAACACCCTCGAGAGTAGGGAAAAAGAAAAGAAAATTAAAAAAAAATAAAAATATAAAGCTGTTATGGAAGAAAATGAAGCAATTTCCTATCATAACATGCCTTGTTCCAAGAAAATATGACACGCATCCTTGGCCGGGAAGCTGGCTGTGGAAAAGGTGGTGACACCCTGCAATTCAAGATAGTTGACTCACCAACAGAACTTTTCCAAAAACTCTACAAAGCCGCCTCCCTTGGTGCACTGTCTCTGCAACTTCTTCGGTCCTTTTTACCCCTCCCACGAACGATATCTTCTTCAACCCAATCGTAGTCCTTGACTTGTTCGCTACCTCCCTGGGTACGCCCCATCTTTAACACCTTGATGACAACAATAGATGAAGTGATCTTCATCGACAACTACTTGAATGATGCAAGCTTTCATCCTAACCGGATGGGGATGTGAGTATGGGTTGTCCTCTACATCTATCAGAGATGAGCGTGCAACAAAGGGTGGGGTGAGTGACGAGTCCTTGCCCTTGATATTGAGATGTGTGATTGGAGTGTTGTATGCACAGGTTGGGTCTCTCAATGCACAAAGCACAAATTTGTTCTTGTGCATGGCACTATAAGGCTCCCTGGCCTTCCTTCTTGCACCATATGCCGGCACATGGCAAGATGCACGGTGCACAATCAATTGCGCACAAGGCATACATCCTCTACACAAGTGAAACTGAGGATAATATTAATGGGTTTCAGGAACGGTGGGCTGCCCTCTTGTATCTATCAACATAGCATGAGAAAAGGGGGGGTTGAGTGTGACTGGTGTTTTCTCAATCAATTATCGAGAGGTAAGGATTGAGGGATGTTACAACACTTGGAGTCACATATGTTCATGTTTCCCTATACACACACGGGATGGGTTTCTGCCATCACCACAGTTCACATCACCCTGTTTTGTACGCTGCACAACAAGGCTCCTTAGCCTTTCTGCTTGCACCTCTACCAAATGGGATTGGACGCACTGATGCACCACCAATTATGCACACTGGCATACTCCCTCTAAACCATCTCCCTTGTGATTTCTAAACCAAGTGTGAGATTTGGATTTTCATTATTATTCAAATCGAGTGATTGCCGTAATGGGGCGAGTGATTGTTCTTTCATTTCATTTGAGTTGTGAGCTGAGTGTAATATCCTTCTTCATCGACGATTTCTTGTGATTCCCTCAACAAAGTTGCCTCCTTGGGTGCTTCTGCATGGTGCCTCCTGCACAGCCGACAATGACACAGAACGTAACATCAATAATCGACTTCACTTCTTGACTTCACTTCTCGACAACATGGGCCAAGTTTTTCTAACCGTACACCTTTCATTTATTAGTGATAGTTATGTTTTAAGTGTGGGGACATTGGCAATTGGTCTAATATGGGGACCTAGGTCCTTGTTGCTCGGTTCACCCTTTCCATTAAGGTCTAAAGTGTGGGGACACGTCCCTGTGCATCTATGATGCATACCCTCATGCATATCTCGATTCTACTGATGCATCTATGCCATGACTTGATTTTACCCTGATGGGGTCTCAACCATCCTCTTTCTCCCTACTCTCACATATGTTCCTTCTCAATTTCTCTTTATCCCTTGATTTGATGTTTTTCTATGTGAATGCATCCTACGTTCATTGAAACCCACATCCAACATTACACCCCTCTTTGTCCCCTGGAATGGTACACTTTTTCTTTTTACAACCCTGTGTTCTGATCAACAGTTCAAAAGTTATTAATTTTTTAAGAGTTTTACGTCACCTTGGCATGTTCCCATGTAAATGTATCTTTTTTGGCTTTGAAACAGTCAATGGATGTGACAGTCCCAATCTATACCTTCCACTTGATATTTTTTATTTTTACCGTTAGTCATTCCAAGGTCTAGTTTGTCCGTTCTTAATTTTTGCGGGTTTTCGTGTCTTTTTCATGTGTCTTTTTGTCCTTTTTCCCTGTGAACATGCCCTATTCTCCTCAGAACTTTATTCTAATTTGATAGCCTTGTCTAACCCACCTTCTTGCCCATTATTCCTTTTTACTCCACCCTGTTTCAACCTTCAAAAAAAAATTGTTATTAATTTTTATATTTATTTTTTGGCTTTGTTTTATTATTTTTTCCATGTGAACACCTCCTCATGTCCCCAAAAATGTGTTCTGACCTGATAGCCTTGTCACCCACACTTGGCCTACCATTTTTTCTTTGTATTGTCTTCTGTTCTAATGCATGAATCTTCCACAATTAATTTCTATGTCCCGTTGAGTGTGTGTGTGTGTATCGTTTTTCCCATGCGAATGCTCTTTACCTCCCAGAAATCGCATTTTCCCTTATCCGTGTAGTTTGACACCTCACTACGGACCTTTTTCTTGTTCATCTCGCTGGGTTTCAACCTACGTAGCCCCTATTAATTTTTACGTCTTTTTTTAAATGGTTTTTTCCAAGTGAACAAGTCCTATCCTTGTCGAAATTGCGTTATGACATGATAGGTCGGTTTGACACATCACCCTACACATCTTTCCTTTTTTCTGTACTTTGTTATAGTGGACAAATTTTTCAAAATTAATTTTCGTTTAATATTGCACCCCGATGACACGTGGGTTTGAGTGCAACTACCCCCTTTTTCATTTTTCCATGCACATGCAACATCCATTCTACCGTCCTCTGTCCCTACGCGTGGCCGCACCCTCCACGCTGATGCATAGGACCTTGGGGGGTGCTTGCCTTTTCTTCTTTGGTTTAATAATAATAATAATAATAATAATAATAATAATACAAAAACTAAACTAATCTAATTTTAAAAAACAAAAAATAAAAACAAACCTTTCACTTGTTTAAATTCAAAAATATTTTTAAAAAATAAAAATACTCCCCAACCACCCATGTCCCCCTACCTCCCATTTTCCCTCTTCTCTCTCCTCTCTCTTCTTCTTTCTTTCTTTTCTCTCTCTCTCTCTCTTTCTTCTCCCTCCCCGACCCCTCCTTGCTTCTTCTCTCTCCATCTCTTATTCTTCTCCTGCTTCTTCTCTCTCCATCTCTTATTCTTCTCCTGCTTCTTCTTCTTCTTCTTCTCTTCCTCATCCTCCTTCTCCTCCTTCTGCTGCTTCTGCCACTTCTTCTTCTTTTTCTTCTTCTTGCTCCTCCTCCTCCTTGCCACTCGAGTGGGCCACCGTCCAAGGTTGTTGCTGCTCTGCTGGTTCCCCCTACCACCCCCTAAACCCACCCCTTCCCTCGCCACCCACCACCCTTTGTCCCCCCCCCACCCCTATTACCCCTTCCATAATCCCCCCTTCCACCCTTAACCCCGTAGAAAACCCCCCCCCCCCCCTCTTTCGATAGCCATCTTTCCCACCATTCCCCCAACCGCACCAACCTTAGAGCCAACTCCCCTTAAAATTAGAAAAATTCCACAACACCGATTGTGGGTGTACTTTGCGCGTCCTGGAGTTGTTAGCGAGTGTTCATGCGCGAGGACACGCATCCGGCCTTATTCGTGCGATGATGCGTGCTCAGCCATTTCCAAGCAACTAGCTTTTCACACATAGCCCCGTGTACCTATTTTTAATTTAAAAATTCGATAAACACACAAGAAAACACCTGAACCCTAAAAATTTTCATAAATTTTTAATTTTAAAAAAAAACCAAAAACTGTTGAAATTTTCTTTGATAAATTGAAAAGATTTTTTGATTATTTTCCTAGTTGAAATGTACAAAATTCATAGCAAAAAACAAAAAATTTCAAAATCCTTTAAAATCCATTGAAAATTGAACAAAATTCATTAATAATTAATAAACATTTGAAATAATTTCAAAAAAATTCAAAAAATACTACCAACTCATTTGAATATTTTTTGAATGTTCCACAAGAAAAGGCTTTATTAAATTTTCAAAGGAAAAAATACAAATTAAATACCTAAATTCATGAGAAAACCATTTTAAAATTCAAAAATAAGCTGAAAAATGCTGAATAAATTCATACACATTGTTGAAACTTGATGGTTTAGCCCTACCTTCTCCTCCAGTCTCCGTTCATATTCAATCTAGCAATCAACTATAAACTTTCCTTACAACGCCGAATCTTTTCAGAGCACATCGTGATGGTAATCTAGAGATTTCCATCCCTTTAGTACAACACCTAGTCGATGGAGATGCAATTCCCTTCCTATGACAACATCCAATAGACCAAAGAAGGGCTAACAAAAGTAAATGAGGAGCTAGCTTCTGCTCATGAATACTTTTCTGATCTTTGTACCCAAATGGAACAGTAAACTAAGATCATTGATGCTTAGAAAATGGAAATTTCTAGTTTGCACACTAAGTTGGCTAACACTAAAACCCAAGTGTGTTCCATGACTAAGGAGAGAGAGAGTGTGCTGAAGGAATATCAAGAGCTTCAGGCTTTGCTAGTTGCCAAGACAAAGGAGCTTATAGCAAATACCACCCTAGAACAGAGCAGAATCCAAATTCAACAACTTAATGATCAATTACTTCAGTCACATTCTTCTTCACAGAGTCCTATTGTACATCCAGTTCCTTCTTTGTCCCTTGCGGACTTGGCAATTCTCCAACGACAAGCCACGTTATGCCCTTTGTTCGAGGCTAAAGTGAAAAGGCTTCAATATAGGATGGACTTATTACAGTCTTCGTTTAAGCAGTTCCAGGAGTATGTTCTTCCAGATCACTCATTTTTTGTACACTATCAGCTATGGAAGTTGGCCTTCTATATTAAGCTCTCAACAATGGATCTACCTCTTCCAGAGGATGGATGGAGTGAAGCCTAGTCTTCTGATTTATTGACTGAAGTAGTCCAAATGGTCTTTGAAGACTTTGGACTTTGGATACAATGTTGACGTCTTATATGTATTTGGGAGGTGATTTGTTGATTCCAGACGATGAAGATCTGGCTTGGTATGTTGGGGATGTAGTCTTGCAGGCTTCTTTGTATGTCCACCATTTGGAGTTGAGGATAGATGAAATGATCCAATGTTATTCTTCCAAAGTGGCTGCTTGCCCTGACATTTCATGGCATACAATGATTGATTCTATAGTCCTAAACCAAAGACAGAACAATGTCCCTACTCTTGTGCAGAACACTAACCAATTGAGGGTGGATCTAATTTTAGCTTATCTTTCTAAAAACTATCCATTTGATTCATCTTTCTTTGATGCTTACTATAGACTATCTGCTTTCGGTCTATCCGTTCCTAGTCTATCCTATTATCAACAAATGGCCTATCAGTAATATGCTTATTTCTCCCTTTATAAATCCAACTCAACAATCATTTTACCTCTCCTTTCCAACCTCAGGGTACCCCTTAGATTCCAATATTTACTTATTGTTCTTTCATTGAAGATCGCATATTTCCCCCTTCTCCGTCTTGTCCTTTCCCATCTATACATATTCCTTCCAATTTTCCTGCCTATCAATTAACACCTCTCTTAACCGATTCACCTAAATTTTTTGCTAATCCTTCTTTAGCTTATTCCTTATTTTATGATTTTTCGTACCCATCTCTTCATCCTCTTGTACCCGTTCCTCGTCCATCTCCTACCACTTCTATTTCTTAGCCCCCTCAATTGATTAGTGGGTATGAGAAGGGTTTGATCAGAAGATTCCAGGAAGAAGAGGATGGAGTTTAGCTTATTATCTTATTAGACCACTGACTAATTGGCCTTTAATTCCAGGGAAGTGGATGACTACTAGTCAAGCATACCAAAATTATCTCCATTTTGCCCAACAATATTCACAATCTCCAGACCCTTCAATGAGATTGACAACCCACTTTGCTTGGTACCTAGCATATATGCATAGTCATTCACATAATGATCAAAAGGCCATTCCAAAGTTATGCATGAATGTCAATGTGAACATTGATTCCCAACAACTGGATGTACTATATTTTCATGCCCTTTGTTTGCCTAGTAAATACCCTGTTTTATTAGAACGGATGTGCTGCCTTTAATTCTTCTAGAATCCTCCAATAACTTTTGTAGATGAATCCTTATCCAGGGATCGTTTTCATAATCATCAAGCCTTCAAGAGGGATCATCTTTACTAATACCTCTGGATGTATCTTTCATGGTTCATAATTATATATCTTTTCTTTTGGAGGTGCCATTCAAATGGTTGTTTTGTATTTGTGTTGTGTTAATTTCTATGTGATGAGTTCATGGTGGTTGAATATTGGATTTGTTTGAGAGCTCTCTTTTCGACTATTTTACAGTGATGGTGATGGATCAAAAGCTCAAGATGCACAACTGACGATCCTCTTATATCCTTTACGAATTTGTTATGATTTGCTGTTATTTATAAGAGATGTGTTAGTGAATAAAGGTGTTTTCCTTTCATTATATGCTTTCTTAGATACACGTTATAAGTTGGGATCATGGTTGGGTGATTTATTGAAGATCCTAAAGAAGATTGAGTTAAGCTCTTTACTAAACTTGTATTCCCTTTTTCTTAGGTCATGATGATGCTCCCTTCTTAAGTGTGGGGATATGTTGAATGCTGAAGTGACTTAACTTTTTAGCTGATTTTTGTTGCATCTGTGGGCTAAACCGTTGATTTTTTATAAATTTTGAATGATGATTGATTATTTTGGAAGTATTTTTTGAGAGTGTTTTAGATGAGGTTGATCATGTTTTAGAATCTCATGATGATTTACAACAAAGATATGAGGCTATGTGATGTTCTGATAGGTTCTGTTGAGGTTCTAATTGGTTCTGGTAGCTTTTGTTTTGTTCTGATTTTCTTCTGTATGAAGCATGCAGTAATGATTGATGGAAGTTGAGAATGTTTGAAAGCTCCTTGAATGGTTTTTGATAGTTTGGAATGGTTTTAGTATGAGTTATGTGGTTATGATGTTTTATGTTGACCTTCTATAACCCTCTATTGAGTTTTTGTAGAGAGCCTCTGTTTTGTTCCTGTTCTTTTCTATATGCCTCTGTAAGTGTTTTGTGGAATGTATGTGTGAACTTTGGAAAGGTTTTCTAGCCTTGGAAAGAGGTTAATGTATGTTCACAAGAGCTCAAGGAAGTGAAAGAAGCACTTGCCTAAGGGGACTTGCACGATGAGATCTATATCCAATAGCCTAAGGGCTTTGAAGAAAAAGGCAGAGAACACTTAGTACGCAAGTTGAGAAAGAGCCTTTATAACCTTAAGCAAGCACCTAGGGAATGGTACAATAAGTTTAATGCTTTTATGCAATCATAAGGATATAGCCATAGTGCTATGGATTCATGTTTATACATAAAGAAGCCTCGTAATGGCAACCTTATGATTTTGGTACTCTATGTGGATGATAGACTTATTACTAGGATAGATCATGATGAGCTGGATGACTTGAAAACTCAGTTCAAGAAGAGCTTTAAGATGAAGGATATGTGATAGGCCTCACATATTCTTGGAATGTGTATCACGCGCTATTGCTCTAAGGGGTTCCTTTATCTATCATAGAAAGAGTATATTTAGAAAGTCCTTGTGAGCAGTTTCATATGCAGGATGGTAAGCCTATTGATTGTCCTCTATCTTATCATGTGAAGGTTAGTGAGGCTAATTGTCCATAGTTTGATGAGCAAAAGCCTAAGATGACCAAGATCTCTTATGCATCCACTGTGGGCGGTTTAATGTGTGCCATGATAGCCACTTGTCCTGACGTAGCATTTACAGTGGGAGTTGTGGCATGTTGTATGGCTACATCTACCAAATGGCATTGGAATGTCGTCAAGGGTATCAAGAGATACTTGAAGGGCACAATAACTATGTGCATATGTTATGGTGGTCGAGATATAAGAGTCGTGGGGTTCATTAACTCCAATTATACAAGACATGTAGACAGTAGAAGGTCCACCTTTGGCTATGTCTTCACCTTGCTGGAGGTGTTGTTTTTTGGATATCTAGGGTGTAGAAATATATGGCTATCTCTACTATCGAGGCTGAGTATGTTGCAACCACTAAGACTAGCAAGGAGGCTCTCTAGTTAGACTAACCTTAGTCTTACTAATGTGATCTTACATTGCATTTGGATTCTATGAGTACTATCCAGTTAAATAAGAATATGGGGTCTTCCATGTCAAGAAAAAACACATTGAGGTGTGTTACCACTTCATCAGAGAGGTCATTGGATAAGTTTTTTGACCTTATCAAGATCTCAATTGACTAAAATGCTACAGATCTACTTACCAAAACTCTTAGCAGAGCATTTCTCCTTCCTTAGGAAGTTGATGGGTGGCATTGGATGAGATGACAAATTCCTCATCCTGTTGTACTTATGTACATTTGTACTTTGTCACTTTTTTCTTGTTATCTCCTCACTAGGGGCACATTCACCTTTAAGTGGGAGGTTTTTGGGAGTAAATGCACTATGTCTAGCCGCTCATGTATTATTATACACTGATAGTATCCGTATACCTATACACTACAATGGTGGGTGTGCATCACTGTCACTTCATTCTTTACTCTTTAAGTGACATTTGAATAAAAGAAAGGCCCGTCACACTCTATGATGGTTGGAGTTTCCACATATTGTGTGTGTCTCTCTCTCTCTCTCTCTCTCTCTCTCTCTCTCTCTCTCTCTCTCTCTCTCTCTCTCTCTCTCTCTCTCTCTCTCTCTCTCTCTCTCTCTCTCTCTCTCTCTCTCTCTCTCTCTCTCTCTCTCTCTCTCTCTATTGCTCCTTCCACCATAGCTCTTGCTTCCACTCATGTGCTTCCACTTCGGGCTCACTCCCTTCAAATTGGCCATGAGATGGAGCTTGTTCTAGGAGCTAGATTGGTAGTAAAGAGGCCTTATCGAATGTCAATCCTTGAGTCCATCAAATTAAAGGAACAACTCAAGCAAGTGCTAGACCAAGGATATAGTAGATGAAGTATTCACCATGGGGAGCCCCAATTCTATTTCAAAAGAATAAAGATGGTACTCTTTGTCTGCGTAGACTATCATGGATTGAACCAAGTAATAGTCATGAACAAATATTCAATCCCCAAAATTGACGAGCTTCTTGATAAGCTTCAAGGAGCAAGGATCTTCTCAAGATTTGATCTAAGATTATATTAGGATCAAAGAGGAAGACATCCAAAGACCACCTTCAACACAAGGTATGGACATTATGAATGCACTATAATGTCTTTTAGGTTGAGCTAATCCAATCAATTTCAACAGGATGGTACAAGATATTTTCTGACCCTACCTTGATGAATTTGTTTTGGCCTTCTTTGACAATATCTTAACTTACTCTAAAAAATAAGAATATCATGAGGCATAACTCAGGATCATGTTAGAGATATCAAGAACATACAAACTCTATGCTAAAAAGAGCAAGTGCTCCTTCTTCAAAAGGCAAATTAAATACCTTGGATTTATTGTATATGAGAAATGAATTGCAATGGGTCCTTCTAAAGTCAAGAACGTGCAAAAGTGACTATCTCCAAATTTAGTTAAGGAAGTACAAAACTATTTGGGATTATTGAGATTATATAGAGTGTTTATCAAGGACTATGCCTTGATCACTGCACCTCTTATCGATTTACTCGAGAAGCATTCTTGTATTGTATGGACTCCGATTGAGTAGTCTAGTTTCAAGAAGCTCAAGAAGAGCCTAGTAACAAACCCTATCTTGAAGGTTCCTAACTTAAGTCAATAATTTGAAGTTGTAATAGATGTTAGCTCCTTGGTATTGGGCAGTGCACTAATGTAGGAAGGTCATCCAATGGACTACTCTTCAAGGAAATTGAAGACACATGACAAAAACTATGCTACACATTATTTGGAACTCTTAGCAGCATTGATGTTGGAGCTATATATAGCTCACCCTATGCATCGTCTTTAGGAGAGATATTCGGTACCCATCATATAATGGTATGAATGCTTCCTCTCTAAGTGGATCAAATGTCTCGGCATCCATGGGCATCAATGCATCGATCATTGCCTCCATCTCAGGCTCCAAGATTGTAGGAAAGTCTGAAAGGCTGCATGTCTCCTCTGGTATTGATGGTATAGACTGGCTAGTGCCTTCCAAGTGGTGGATTGGCTCAGGCACTCCATCCATCGAACGCCCATGAACTCTTCTAACTCGCCACAATAGGTGCACTCCTCCTTGGGATGAGACGTCACCTCCTTGTAATAAATTTTATGGCCACATCCAATGTTTTTATATACGATATTCAATTAGTTTACGAATACAATGCATGATTAATATACAATTTTCTTATCATTTACTCAAAGTCTGAGATCGCTTGATCGATGATCTCCTATTGAAACTCATCAAAGTGTCGCATATTTTCTATAGACAATTGACGTTTTGGTCTAATTGCCAGCTTGCATTGAGAGCAAGGACATGGGATATGCCGATTAAGATACGCCTTGCGATCTTGAATATCATGACCTTCATCGTTTTCCATTTGGTCTACCATGCCTTCCGCACCTTTTCGAAGCATCAAACACACCCAAGGTGCACCTTTAACAAAACCTCTCTCTCTCTCTCTCTCTCTCTCTCTCTCTCTCTCTCTCTCTCTGTGCCACTACCACTACCACTACCACTGCCACTGCCACTGCCACTGCCACTCCTCCTCCTCCTCCTCCTCCTCCTCCTCCTCCTCCTCCTCCTCCTCCTCCTCCTCCTCCTCCTCCTCCTCCTCCTCCTCCTCCTCCTCCTCCTGCTACTGCTACTGCTACTGCTACTGCTACTGCTACTGCTACTGCTACTGCTACTGCTACTGCTACTGCTACTGCTACTGCTGCTGCTACTGCTGCTGCTACTACTACTGCTACTAGTCTACTACTACTACTACAGCCACCATCCCACCTTTCATATATTGCTCAATAGTTTCAGAACGCAAGAGTACAGCAGACGCGATGGCCATTTCTCTCTTCCTCTTCCTTTCTTCTTCTCCCTCTCTTATTTCTTATCTTTCTTTCTCTCTCTCTCTTTCTTTGTTGCCCCTCTCTTTGTTTCTCTCCGCCCCTTTATGTTTTCTCACTCATTCTCCTCTCTCTCTCTCTCTCTCTCTCTCTCTCTCTCTCTCTCTCTCTCTCTCTCTCTCTCTCTCTCTCTCTCTCTCTCTCATGTTTCATTTTTATTCCCTCTCACTCTCGTTCTTTCTTCCTTTTTCTTTCTTCTTCTCCCTCTCTCATTTCCTCTCTTTCTCCCTCAATGCACATCATTGTAAAAAAAAACAAACAAAAAAAAGAAGAAACTAAATAACAAGAACAAATCCTCTCATCATTTTTCTCTACCCCCTCGTGTTGTCTCATTCATTCTCCTCTCTCCCTCCCTCTCTCTCTCTATTTCTCTCTTTCTTTATTATGTTTTATATTTATTCCCTCTCTCTCTCTCTCTCTCTCTCTCTCTCTCTCTCTCTCTCTCGTTCTTTCTTTATTTTTCTTTCTTCTTCTCCCTCTCTCATTTCCTCTCTTTCTCCCTCAATACACCTCATTCTCTATAGAAACAAACAAAAAAAAGGAGAAAGAAGAAGAACAAATCAAGAGGGAGTAATGCACTCATAGCAAAGGCCCGAGGATGGATTTCTTCATCTCCTCTTCGCAAGGGCGGCTCCTCTTTGTGCTTCGTACACTTCCTCCTCTTCGCGAGGGTGGCTCCTCTTTGCCCTTCGTACACTTCCTCCTCTTCTTCATGAACAATGGTGACGTCGATGAGAAGCTCTCATTCTCTCTCTTTTCTCTTTCTCTCCCTCTCCCTCCCCCTCTCAAACACAAGATCTATTTCGCTCTCTCTTTCGCTCTTCGCGGTAAAATGTCGTGCTCGGGTTTCGGTACGTTTTTTTTTTCTGAGTACCATCTCTATTGGCGTCACTATTTTCATTGCAAATAGCAATGCCGCTAATTTGCGTTGGAACTACCCATCGCTACTGGTGAATATCCTTGTAGTGAAACACATCAAAGCTAAATGGTCTACATCAAAGATAACATTATCGCTTGAAAGGTGATGCCCAAACCTCTAAAATGGAAGAATCATCCTAAAAGCCTCTCACTAGATAATTGACAATAGATCATATTTGACTTGAATAATAAGTAGGCCAATATCTATAGCCAAATTTAGTCTTTATTGCATAAGAGCATGATTGACTAGCACAAAACCATCCACCAAAACATGAAATGGCTAGAACTAATTAGGAGGTTGCGCATTCAAACTTGTTGCCATTAAGAGCTTGAATGTTGAGAATGTTACATTACAATTATTAATCCATATAAATTTAGCCTCTTTCAGTCAACATCAAATGTAATGGTTGACAATATCCGCTAAAAGCTTGAGGAACTAGCTTTGTTATTTAACTTGAACCAAGAATAGACCTAATACTTATGATTTAGAGGTACTAGAGTCATTTGTATAGCCTTTGCATTGGAGCAAGGGTTCATTTCCAAAATTAGAAATAATTTGGCCCAGCGACACATACCAATTTGAGTCATAAAAGCATATTTCATTGAATCCAAGCCCACAAGTTAGCCTCTTTGCATTTTTCTAACTAGAGATCAAGTGACACAGAACAATTAGCAAATTAGCACTATTTTCTTGATATGCTTGTCCACATATAGATGTTAAGGGGAGAAGAGCTTGGCATGCTTTTCACTACCCCTTGCTTTTTGTTTAGCTCTGTTTTTAAAATAGGCCTAGTTGAGCATACCTTCAAGTATGTCTTTTTTTTTGCTCCCCTATTTTTGCACAAAAGCTAATCAAAATTTTTTTCCACACTAAATTATTTTTTCCTTGTTCTCATTTTTTAATTATCCCAAAATTACTTTTTCCTTATTCCTTGCATGTAAGGTCTAATATGGTCTTATTTTCAATTAAAAAGCAATAAAATTATACTGTGAGTAATGTTTCAATTTGAATAACTCTACACCATTTTTTGTCTTCAACATTAAATGGCCTAATTTAAAACATGTAATTTTTTTGTATACTGATGTTATAGATTAATTTTATTAAGTACATCTACATTTAACCATGTGTAAATGTGCATGTACAATAAGTATTTACATATTAATTAAGAAATCAATTATCTAACATTTTTTGCACATTAATTAATGTGTTTTTGAAAAGCGCATTGTTTTGATTGAAGTGAATTGTGTATACACATTGTTTACTAAACTAAGTAATGGGGGCATTACATTCTTCTCTCCTTATAGAAATCGAGATGTCCTTAGCTTGAGAGGAACTAAGGATGTTATTTTATAAGGGTTACTTCATCAATCCAAGTGACATCCTTATTAGGATAATCCTTCCATTGTACAAAATCATTCCGTAGGATTCTACTCCTTAGAGGTTTTTCCCCTTGTCTCCAAGATTTTCTCAAATTGTATTTCCAAAATTCCTTGGGTAGGCATGACTATTTCCTCATCATCCAACTACATGTTTAGGATTATGTACATATGGCTTGTGTAGGCTTACATGAAATACTTTATGGATTTTGAGACAGGGTGGGAGTTTAAGCTTGCAAGCTTATTTTTCCATTACTTTGATTACCTCATAAGGTCTATAGTACCTTGGACTAAGCTTTTATACTTTCCCTAAGATAGTGAGATTTTTTTAGGTCTCACCCTTAAGGGAACCATATTATCTTTCTTGAATATTCAATATGGACCTTTCAAGATCTACACATAGGCTTTTTGTTGAACTTGGATACCTTTGATGTCCTATTGGATACCTTGAAATTGTTGGTCAATTTCTTCAAGCATGGCTTTGGATGCTACCATCTTAAGAATGGGGTCTGAAAAAGGAGCGTGATTGTATTTTCTATACAAATTTTGAACTAGGCTTAAGAAGTTGAATTAGAGGCATATAAAATGTGTGAAGGACATATGTATAGCTATTAATTTTTTGAAATAATACAGGTTTTCCTTTCACCTTTCAAAGCTTCTCTTATCCTTTCATAACTATCAGCCATCTCTCTTCATTTCTTATATTTCTCTCTCTACTTCTAGTATTTCTCTCTCCTCTGCACTCTCTTCCTCTCTACTCTCAACTCCCTTCATTTCTTCATGTTTAGTATTTTCTCTCCTCTGCACTCTCTCTCTCTCTTTTGTAATCTTCTCTCTCCTCTTTTACTCTTCTCTCAAGTCCTTTCATTGCAAATGGTATCACAACATAGGTATTTGATCCATTTTTCCTTCATTTTCTTCATATGTAGTCTTGTTTTTACTCATGAAAATTCTATTTCAGATAAGTGCTACAAGTAGAGGACATGGACTATGACTAGCAGGACAACTACCATTAGAAGACACCATATCTAAAGGCATTTATAGGAGATTGGGACATATGGAGGTATTCATGTCAAAATAACAAGTCATCACTTATTTTAGATATTTTTCATAGTCATTTTGACACTACAAGATATAGGCCTTATACCAATGTTAAAAGCGACGAAAATATAAATAACAAAATTTACCCCCGTAGTCGCAAAAAGCGTCGTTATTGGCAACGCCATAGAACAATCGATATTAGTGTCGTTATCAGTGTCGTTATTTGCGTCGGTATCAGTGTCGCATTTGCGATGCTGATACCAACACAAATAGTGATGCTGATAACAACGCTTTGCGATGCTAATAATGATGCAAATAATGATGCGTGCAGGGTAAATTTGCGATGCTAATAGCGACGGTAACAGGGGAAAAAATTTGTGGCAAGGCAACAAGCTGCCCTACCACATATAGCACTGTGTGCTTATTTGAGCCATACAAAATAGTTTCTGCACTGTATACAATGCTCGTGTAAACAAAAACAAAGTGTACTTAAATCATAATACTGATACATGAAATAAATACATGATCGCATAATGAAAGTGACCAGTACAATCATGATAAGATATCACTACTACATAGAAAATGTCTACACAAATCAGGCGACCAAAAAAGAAGGGTGTGTGAGCTCCAGGGATCCAAGGGCAAGCTACATATCCTCGCCATCCGAAAGCTCATCCCGCCGCAAAGGAGCATCGAACGGACTCTGCAAAAAAAGAAACAACTACACATCAATCCACCATACAATAATGCATTCTAATTAAACATGGTAACTACGGACAAGAAAGATGAGTGTCTTACAAGCCACCACGTCTATACAATCAGTCGATCAATGCAGTGAGACCGTGCCTCTCTGCATATCGAGTCTCAAGCCAGTCGGATCACGATTTGTAATGGAGTGCTGCAAAGAAAACAAAATACTAACTGTTAGAAATATGATTATCAGTACACAGGATATTGCAAAAAAATAAGCAAGCAAAACAAAAGAAAAACTTACAAAGTCCTCCAGATATGTCATGTGGCCGCCACTCCCAAGATGATGGACCACTCTGGCCTCTAGTCGTGCCCTCTCCGCCTCGCGCTGCTGACTCCAACGTCCTGGAGAATCTGTAGCCTCCTCCCTCAGTCGGCGCCAATCGTCCGTGTCTAGCCACTCGGGCTTTGTAGCCCCACTCTTGAGTGCCTTGCGTGCGTCCGATCATCTGTGTGACATATATGCACGCATGTAGTCCATCATCCAGCCCCTAGAAAATCTATCTGCTGTGGCTGGAACCGGAAACTCCTTATGTAAGGATGCTACTATGTAGTCTTTGCTCCCCTCCGATATGTTTTTTCAATGATCTAAGACGTTGTGCCGAAAAACTTATTGGCACAACTCTCTCATGAGAGCCATCACTCTCCTCCCCTCATCATTCATGATGATGGCTCCTGACCTATCATCGACAAAATAGGCATATCCCTCCAGGGTATGCCTAAGATGGGTCCTCTCCCACCTGCGTCCATGCTCCTGGGCATATCCAGGAGACCCCTGTACATCCGATATACCAACCAATGTAGTATCTATCGGTGTAGCACCCATAGGGGTGCCACCTGCTGCAGACGGCTGAGCAAAAGCCGGAGTGACTGGAGTAGATGTCCCCACAGGTGTAACAAAACTTGGAGGTGACACAACTCTAGCAGAACGATGAGACGGAGACACCGCGCCCGTGCCTCCACAGCAACCACTTGAGCCATGCTCCCTGGAACAGCCATAAGAGCGAGGAGTCGCACATGTATCCTGTGCCGACCGTGGGCTCACTCCCTCCATATCTCTACAACATCCCCCTGATCATGAAGCACTCCCTCCCTTTGGCCCAAGTATGGAGCGTCGACCGCGTCTGCTCAAAACTGAAGCATCTAATCGCGCCGAAGTAGAACTAGTAGAGCGGCCTGACGATGTCCGAGACAGCTCTCCTGGTCTGCCATGTCTTTGAATCTCACCATCTAATCTAGAGACATGCGCGTGAAGATATCCTGCAACTCCTCATATCATCCCTCGACACATCTTGAAAAGGTCACCTGCACAAATAAAAAATGATGTTAGCATAATCAATTTAAATCATACAAACCATGTTAATATAAATCCTTAAAAAATGATCTCACTTAAAATGCATATCTTATGTACCCTTATAAGCGATTAGTCGACGAATTGAGTAAGTGGATGCTCCAAGTATGAAGTATCCTATGGTCCCATGTCAATCTCCTGACACAACTCTGCATACACTGGAAGGTCAATAGACATGTCACCACAAAAGGATGAGTCCAAGAATTCTTGAACTCCTGTATTTTCATCATTGTTAGAGATACTGGCTCCTCTACATGCTCCAAGCTTTCGATGGCCTCCACCCCTTGCAATATCGACCCCTCTATTTGCATATTATCCTCATCTATGCTTGGAACATCGCTTTGATCATATAATCTCGTACTTTGGGGAGCTAAAGGTATAACATACCACCATCGAGGTTGTCGGGGGTTTGGATAGAAGATTACTTGTTCAAAACACCTATAAGAGAGATTAAACTATTATGACATGTACCATGTCGTAATACAATTAACAAACAAATGAGTTTATGCACCTCTTCACAATGGGCCGGCAACATAAAGGTGTCGCGCAAATCTGTCCATTTTTTTTCGGAACCTATTTTGAGAAATCCGGATGGACCTCGTCGAACTGTTGCTCTAGCTCCTTCAAGTACCACTTTGAACCACTGCACATCGAATAGTATCATGGAGAAGCTACGGTAATCCACCGTAACAATACTTTGCAAGTTCCCAAAACACTCCATCTCATCTATAACCGTGTTTAGATCCATTGCTCATCGTCGGCTCTCCTGCTCGAACCTTGCCATGATACCACAGTCCATTGTGGAGCGCATTTTGTCAACACGCTCCACGCGAAAATGATGTCCGTGCTCCCACCCTGTACTATATATTTTTAATTGTACATTGAAACACTCAAATTAGTTGTCGCATATAAAATATAGATACGACAGATCCTAAACATGTCATCACCTTTGGACTACATCCCCTCCAGAATTTCCACTCCTCCATTGAGACCTCCGTCCCTTCGCGAGATGCTGCGGTCAAAGCTCCATGCAACCATCGTGTTGACATGAACCGCGACATCTCCTCCATGCCCTCGAGCTATCGAATCAGTCGATGGCACATACTATGTCGAAATTGAAATCGCACTTCCTCTCGATCTTGCCTAGCGATCTAGTACTTGGCTCGACGTCTCCATAGAGGCATGGTGCAATATACAAAAGCGATTCACCTTCTCCTCCATTGCAGCATCCATTCTTTTTTCTATGCCATTTCCAACCACCACATCTCCGGTCAGTCTATCATCGTCCTTCAACGACCATAGCATTTTGTTGTGTGGATCCACTGTTGGTAGCCATTGTGAAATATGCACTAGCACCTCAGACACCAACCAACCTTCAGCCATGCTACCTTTTGGCCAAGCTCGTTGTCGCATAAAGCATTTCAGGGTTTTCATGAAGCACTCCAAGAAGAACATCCATCACGTATGGACAGGTCCAGCAATCTCCACTTCATCTACAAGATGCACAAGAAGGTGGATTTGTATCATGAGCATGCTGGTAGGCAGGTATTTCTCAAAGAGACAGACCATCTCCACTGCTCCCGGCCTCGCAGATTCAATAGAGGATGTCTTAATCTCCTTTTGTGAGATCCATTGCACCGAAGTCAACAACTTATAAATGGCCCCGCGTATTTCTAGAGTAAGGCATCCTGCGATATCGATCGGTAATACAAACTGCCCACAAATGAGAAGCATTATGAACAATGGCTACACTCCAAATAACAAAATGCACACCCCAATTACAATCCATTCATAGTACAAACCTGACATATCTTATGCTAGTCATGGGATTTTAGCCTTGATAATTGGTTGTCTTCTTTTCGTAGAAAGTCATGGAGGGATATTGTAGTTGACAAGGATTATAAGCCACACACTATAAGAAGTTGAGCGCAGACCGAATGGGTTCACGCCACCATTGCAAGACCGAGTCGAAGATTCATTGGCTCTTGGGCAAAGCCTAGGAAGGTAGAGTCAATGTGGCTCCATGCACGTGAATGCGCTGATATTCGTTGAAATCCATCTGTGGACCTATTCTACGCATGCCACGTTGTCAAGCTCGCCATGCTAGATGTACGAAACATGTGGTTTATGCGGGGGATAAGCGAAAAGTATCTAAGAACTTTTTCAGGGATAGTTTGCCCTTGCAAGTCCTGCGATACCTGTGAGCACCACACTTTGGACATGTCTCCATAGTCTTGTATTCTCCTCGAAACAGTATGCAATCGTTGATACATACATGGATGCTGTTGTAGTCCATGCCAAGCTTTCATAAAACATGTCGTGCATCATCATGAGACTCAAGCATGGTATTTGCAGGTGGTAATATATGATATTTCAATAACCTGAGAAAAATCATAAAACATCTTAAAAAAGCACAAATGTTTTTAATGATAGTGCCGAAAAGAAATCAACGAAGCATACGTACAAGGTACCTAAACAAATCGATCACACTAGCATAGCTCCACCCGTATTTTGCTTGCACACTTAGGAGTGCAAGCAGTGTCTTCATGCGAGATACTCGGTACCCATCATATAATGGCATGGATGCTTCCTCTCTAAGTAGATCAGAAGTCTCGACATCCATGGGAACCAATGAATCAATCATTGCCTCCATCTCAGGCTCCAAGATTGTAGGTAGGTCTGGAAGAGTGCCTATCTCCTCTGCTATTGTCGGTATAGATTGGGTAGTACCTTCCAAGTGGTGGATTGGCTTAGGCATTCCATCCATCGCACGCCCACCAACTCTTCTAATTGGCCGCAAAGGGTGCACTCCTCCTTGGGACAAGACATCACCTCCCTGGATAGAAAATTTGCCAGCCACACCCAATTTTTTTGTATATGGTATTCAATTAGCTTGCGAGTACAATGCATGATTGATATTAATTTTTCTTACCGTTTACTGAGAATCTGCAATCGCCTAATCAATGATCTCAGATTGAAACTCGCCAAAGCGTCGTACGTGTTCTATAGACAATCGATATTTTCATCTAATTGCTAGCTTGCATTGAGAGCAAGGACATGGTACACGCTGATTAAGATACACCTTGTGATCTTGAACAACAAGACCTTCATCGTTTTCCATTTTGTCTACATTATGATAAATAATTTGTTTTTGTTATCATTCTTTTTTTCTTTCTTAAATTGTTTGAGAATGGATTTCTTCTCTTGTAACTTAGCAAAAATTAGCGTATGTAAAGTCTCCATCCACCCAGCCACCAACAAATTAACATATATATGTCGAAGTGTTTCCCGTCTCGTGGTGTTGCACCGGACCTCACCACCACTCTCTCTTTGTTTTTTATCCATTCATTATCTCCTCTCCTTCCATCTCTCTCTCTTTTTCTCTTTCTTTATTATGCTGTATGTTTATTCCCTCTCTCTCTCGTTCCTTCTTCTTTTTTCTCTTCCTCCCCCTCCCTCATTTTCTTTAACGATTACGGCTACGACTATGATGAAGACCACGACCACGACTACGATTACGACCACGACCACGACCACGACCACGACTACCACAACTACGACTACAACCATGACCACGATCACGACCACAACCACAACCATGACTACAACAACCGCGACCACGACTACGATAACCATGACCATGACTATGACTGTGACTGTCACTATGACTACGACTACAACCACGACTACGACCACGACCATGACCACAACCACGACCATGACCATGATCATGACCACAACCATGACCACGACCATGACTATGACTACGATGACCACGACCATGACTACGACTACCACAACCACCACCACCACCATGACCATGACCACGACTACGGCCACTATAATAAACAAGAAAAGAAGAAGGGAAAAACAAACTACTACTACTATTACAATAAATAGGAAAAGAAGAAAAAACTACTACTGCTACTACAAAAAAAAAACAAGAAAAGAAAAAAAAAACTACTACTACAACAAACAACAACAATTAATTTCCTTTTCTCCCTTCCTCTCCCTCTCTCATTTCCTCTCCCTCCGTCACCCTCTTTCTCTCTTTCCCTATCAGGTTTAATGTTTTTTCTCTCTTTTTCTCTCTCCTCTCCCTCTCTCATTTCCTTTTTATCCATTTTGAGACTACTAATAGTAACAAATCTGACATGGATGGTAGTAGGGGAAAGGATTGGAAGGTGGTAAGGGTAGTGCTACTATTATTTAAACTTCTCATAGATTCCTTATTCTATTCATAGGAAGGGACTGTCTATATTCACCATGGCTGGTTCATGTGAGGAATGCCCATGTGGATAGTATTTGTTAATCTTGCTTCCATTGAAATGGCCAATGGGTTGGCCATCTAAACTGTCTTGTTGATGATAGGGAATGTTCTAGCTCAATATTTTTTTCCCTATTGATGATAGGGATGCGGAATGTTTTGAGGCCTCTTAACTTCAATTTCTACTTATGGTCATCCAAAGTTTCTAGCTCAACATTCCCTGTCCTACTAATGACAAGGATGCAAAATGGTCCTAAGCCTCTTCACTTAAATTTCTACTTATGGTGTTTAATTGAATAGATAAAACAAGATTCCCCTAATTGAAGGATCTTTCTTTGACATGCTTATCAAACCAAGCCTTACACTAATCTTTCTCTCCAAGTAAGGCATGAGTAGCTATTATTGAAGTTTCAATTAAATGCACCATCTCTACAAGGCAATGTTGTCATGCCTTAGTGCCTTCCTAGTATTCTCGAATACTAATGGATAGACTAGGAATCAAAATTTCTACTCACATGATGGCATCAATGCCTAGAGAAGTCAAAATGGAGTTTGTCCTATAGCAATGTTATAAGTTGCGCAGGAGGCCCAAAAAGTTGCCATGAGTTTATGATCCCAATTCGAGCATGATGTTGGGATAGCTTTTGTCAATCTGTTAATAACAACTTTGTTTGTAGCCTCTACTTGGCCACTTGCCTGAGGGTAGTATGAGCTGGACTTTCTACGGATGACCAAGAACGTAGATAAGAGATATTGAATCACTTTGTTAATAAAGTGGGTCCCTTGATCACTAATGATCTCAATGGGGCATCCGAAGCATAAAATAACTTGCTCCCAAAGAAATCAAGTAATGGTTCTTGCATCATTCTTTCAAGTAGTCCTGGCCTCTGCCCATCTAGTCATGTACTTCATGGGCCAAGAATCTGGACAGGAGGCGCTAAATCACTTTGGTAATGAAGTGGATCCCTTGATCACTAATGATCATGATGGGGCATCCAAAGTATGAAATGACTTGTTCCTAGAGAAATCAAGTAGTGGTTCTTACATCGTTTTTCCTAGTAGCCATGGCCTCCACCCATTTAGTCATGTAGTTTGTGGCCATGATTATGTATCGAACCTGTGAATATTGAGTGGTTGGACTAATAGATCCCATGAAGTCTATACCCCACTTCTCGAAGAGTTGGTGGGAAATCACTAGTGTGACTCCATTTTATCATTTCTGATAGGTAGCTTCATTCGTTGGCACTCATCACAATGCTTGACAAATTGACAACATCTTTAAATAGTGTAGGCCAGCATAACTATGATTGAAGCACTTTCATTACTATAGTGGTTGCATCAAAGTAACCTCTAGTAATGCCACCATATGCCTCTTATAACAGAGCCTTAATCTCATGCTCATAGATGCATCTCCTAAGAAGATCCTGCCTTAGGTGATACAATTGACCAGCGATTAATTGGTAAGTTAGGTTTTAATTAAGAGGCACATGAGTCAAGATTTCTCAAGTGGTCATTCTAGTAGAACTTTCTCTAGGAAATGGACTATGTCATCTATCCATTGAGGTATCAAGTTGGCCTTGAAGAGCTAAGCTCCTTGATGAGTGTGAAACTAGTGAGCATGTGGGAGTTGGTCATCAACTCTTATGGCCTTTTTTCCATTGGTCACTCATGACAAGTGATCCGTAACGAAGTGTATTTTCCGTTATGCACAACAATAGAAACTTTGAATTCTAATAACAAGAGAAGCCAACAAGCGATGCATCTAGTAGCACATGGCTTATTCACAAGATAAAGCAATGCTTGATGGTCCACAAAGAAGGTGAAGGGCGTAGCAAGAAGATAATGGCATAATTTATTTAGAAAGTAAACCATTGCTAAGCCTTCATGCTCCATGGTTGAATAATTTATTTCAATCTAATTGAGTTACCGATTAGCAAAACTCATTAAAAAATCCATCTTATGTCCATCGAGCTAGCATGATACAGCTCCAATTGCAATTTTAGAAGCATCGATGTGTACATGGAATGTAATTGTCCAATCAAGGGCTCCTAAAATGGGTGTAGTCATTAGAACATTTTTTAATGCTTCCTAGGGGACTCCTTGATCCATGCCTAGGTGACTAGTAACTTATAAAGTGATCAAGCAATTGCTACATAGCTAAGCACAAAGGGAGGGTAGTATCCAATATGGCCAAGAAGATATTGTACCCCTTTGGATTAGTGGGTGGAGAGATTCATAATAACCTTAATCTTAGCCATGTCGGGAGCAGTGCCATTTTTGGATACAATATGATCCAAGATGATGCTATGCTTTATCCAAAATTGGCACTTTAGAGGATTCAAGGACAAATGATACTGCCAACATCTCTCAAAGACACATTGGAGTTTCTCAAGGTGCTCCTTCCAACTAGAATGGACACCAAGTTATCTACAAACACCTCGAGCCACTTCCTAAGCATGTCCTTAAAGATAATGGACATTAGCCTTTGGAAAGTAACAAGTGTGTTAGTCAGTCCATGGCATGATAATGTATGTAGAGCGTCCCCACTCAATGGGTGGCAATGGTATTTTTTGGTATGTCATCTCAATGGACTTATACCTAATACCTTGAAAATATGTATAAGAACTTCCTTCCTTGCCACTCCTCAATAATATGATCTATATAGGGTAGAGGATAATGGTTTCTCAAGGTTGTGGCATTTAGTTTCTTGTAACTAGTGCATACTTAGATTTTGTCATTCTTCTTGAGTACCACAACAATTGGCAATACCCAATTAGTATGCTAAATTTCATAGATGAATTCAAATTTTTGCAATTTCTCAATCTCTTCCCTGATATGGTGGGCATAGCAAGGATCCATGAGGTAGGGTCTCTACTTCACAAGCTTTGCATTAGGCTTGAGTAGAATCGTATGCATAAGGACTTCTAGTGGTATGCCCTTATGGTTAGAGTAGTTCCATGTGAATATGTCTCAATATTCCTTTAATAATTCTACAAGCCATGCTTCACCTCTTCATGAGTCCTTACCAATATATATGGGCTTAGGGGATTCCCTTAACTCTATGATATTTATCTATTTGGCCTTTGCTGGTCCCTTAATGGCCTCATTGGATGTGTCATCGTGTTTAGCACTAAGCAATATGACTACTCAATTGCTTTTCTTAAAGTTTGTGAAGCATGGTGCTAGATCATGTGGCCTCTTCCGACTTTGAGATTCTGAGTCAACACTACATGCATCTTCATTCAAGTGTTTTCTCCTCAAATGGACTAGAAGTTTGGTTTTGGATGTTAGATATTAGGATCGTTGGGGGACTTCTAGGTTAGAATCATAATGTCCTTCTATATTGAAGTCAAATCTTGTCATGGCATCCCCCTGGATCTCATCTTAGTCATTCTTGGCTATGAATAATTATGGATCAAGACATAGATCATTGGTTTGATGCCTAGTTTGTTGATAATCAAAAACTTTGAGATAATCCAACCAATCTAATTTGGATGTGACTCTGACAATCCTGCAATCAATGAGCAAACTCTCATATTGTGAGGGTTTTAGGTCCAATCATATTTGCCCGATGGTGTGGCCATCTGTGTCATAGTCCACTAAGACTGAATAAGAATTATTATCCTCTTGAATTGATAGATAGTCCTCAGATCCACTCATCTCTTCAATGTCTATGCTTTGCTCTTACATTAGTGAGACAAATAGGTTATTATGGAAATAAAAATAGAACTTGGTGCAGACTTGTCCATTGCCATGTGAGATTGTTCAAGAGTTCTTCAATATAGTCAAATTGGTATCTGATCAATTGCAAAAACATGGCCTCCACTAGCTAAGGATTTTATGCAATGCAAACCTATCTAATGAGTTGGATAACCCTAGAATGTGGTGAGTATTGAGTCAAGGGCAATCATGAATAGAGGCACTAAATTGGAAGGTTCAAGAATAAGAGCTTTAGTACCTGGTGCATCTTTCAGACTCATAAGTTCATGGGCAATCGATACGCCAACTCCTCAGTGAATGGCAATTCTAGGGTTGCAAGGTTTTGCATCCAATCTTGCTCATTCTTAGGGGAGGGAATATATTTAGCCAACAGTCAAATGGTCGGAGCTTCCAATTACCTAGGAGGACTAGACTCTTGCCCCAATCTTCAATGAGATATGCATTGTGCATCCATGGTCGACTGACTAGTAAGTCATAGTCAACTCCTATCACGATAACAAAGTTAATCTTAAATAGTACTCCTACAATTTTGACTAGCTAATCTCTAAGCACTCCCAATGGTCAAACTTTCAATCCATCTACTACAATCAGATTGAAGTGTACTGGTCCAATAGGTAGATTGTCTGAGACTCAAAGTACACTATTGTTAACTATGCTCGCACCAACTCTTGTATCTACAATTCCTTGCTGCATGATGTCTCCAAGCATTTCAATGGGAAGCACTTCATATCACTCGGATCCCTCCTAGAATGTGTTGACCCCTAAAGCAGTTAAGGTGGGAGGTGCACTAAGGCTAGATTTTTGAACATGGTGGGATCAATCAAGATTTGTGCCTTCTACCTATACTTTTAAACCCTACAAGATTGTTGGGCTACCTTAAGTAGGGTTTCGAGTGGAATGGTGACTTGGGTTGATGCAAGTGCTACAATTATGGAAGGTTCAATGTTCTTATAGATGTATTGTGATCAACTTGCATCAAGGACAAGAAAAGCCTCCTATTCCATGGATTTAGGACCGATTGGTGGCTTAGTTGTGATCTCATCCTATTGAAGTATCCTTTCTTGAATGGATGCATTAGGCATGTGAGATAGGCCACAGAGGCTATCTCATCGGCATGTTCTACATCTAACTTATCTTGTGTTGCCTCCACTCATTCTTTGACTTTGTCAATGGAAACTAGCTATTGTATTGGTCCAGATTAGGGTGCTCCTCCTTGGTATTAGTCTCCTTTACAAGTTTGCAGTGCCATTTGTGGCACTTTTTGTGCTAGAGGCTGGGAGCAATTTATGGAATTAAGGAGAGGCCTTTGCCCTTAATTTTGAGTTTAGGTTTCTTTTTCCTTTTATTGGCACTCTTCTTGTCAATCACTGAGCCATTCATTGTCATAGGGCCTTTGAAGCTAATTCCCCCTACTTTGCTTTGTGCACAAGTGATGGCGTACAATGGAATGGGAATACTATCTTCGCCATTAATCATCTCCATTACAAATACTCTAAAGGTATTGAAGGCACAATGGCCTTTCTATTACTTGCCTTACATTGTGGATAATCAAAATACATTTGTGTGAACTTTCGCATTTTGGGTAGCACTGATCCATTTCATTTCCCTTAGCTTGATCTAACTTTTGTGGGCATCTCAAAGAGAAGTGTCTTGGCTACCTACAAGTCCAACAAGCAATGGGGTCCCTAGTGAAGCACTCCTCACACGTGGCCTTGTCCTAACATCATGATTGTAATAGGTCTATAATCAATAAGGATTGGATGCCTTTCTTCATCATAGTCAACAAAAGGGTTCGTGTGTTCATCAATGAAGTGGATAGGGGCACCCTAGGTGGATGTGTGATGATGGTTGATCTAGGTATTATTGAAGGATTGTTTTCTACTCTTTGCATGACCTCTCAGTGTTCTAGAAGGGCCAACAATAGCAACTCCTCGTCTCACTGAGTGGGGGTTATGTAAGATAATTAACACATCAATTATTGTGCCGATAAGAAAATTTAGGACAAAGGAGACTTCATAGGGCTCTGCAATATGCATCTTTGTGACCAAAACGTCCATAATTTGTGTATATCCTTATTGGTTTGGAGTAGTTCTAAGGGAGGTGGCCTCCACCATACTGCACATGCTACATGTTTTGGTGATATGGCATTAAGATTGCCATCTTGAGGAACTCTTGATGTTGCTTCTTCACATCATCTATTAATTATATTATTTTGTAACTCTTATTCTGTGTTTGTCCTACACAATTTTCTTGATGGGGTCCCATTATTCGTTTGTCCCTACTATGCTCTCTCTATGAAGGCCATCCACACAAAAAGCCTTGTCAAGGATGTCATTGATGATGGACTATTTTAACTCAAAGTTTCTAGCTAAGGTCTCATAAATCCTTTCATTGTGAAATCCATAATAAAGGCTTTTTTTATTGCCTTGGGTGTGGGTCTCTTTGCAAGGGATATGCATTTAAATAGGCTCCTAATCTTAGAGACGTAGTCTCTCATGCTCATCCCTTCCTACTACTCGATGTTCAATCATTAGCTACACAATGAGGTTATCCCCATATCTAGCTTTAGCAAAGTGCTTGATGAACCAGTCCTTTAGTAGTAGAAAGGAGGCCTTCTCCATGGCATCTAGACATATGAACTAGGTGTGCCCTTTTTTACTTAGGGAAAGCCCAAATGCTTGTGCCTGCTTGGCATCATCCACAATGTTATTTACCTCACAAACTTGTTCAAATTATTCTATGAAACTGTATGGGTCATCACTAGCTTAGTGTTTGTCTAGTTTTTTAGCCAATAAAGGGATCTTTACTTGGTTTAGATGGATTGGTGTGTTTCCCATCTAGGTTAGAATGATTTGTGATAAGCATTCTAGTTTGGAGAATGTCCAATTTGTCAAACTGTTTTCTTTGCACAAGATCAGAGAGGGAGTCTTATAGTGAGCTAGTTGATTTTGCATTAAACAACATCATATGGACGCTATCCACTTTTGCTTGCATGGTGGCAAGCTGCAACTTGGTGTCATTATTGAGATCAACCAAGTGGTTAAGAGTGACCTTTCCTTGTTGTTTCAACTCTATTGGGTTCCATTGTAATGAATCTAATTTCATGTTTATCGAAGTTCATAACTTGCTAGAAGCTATCAACTATGGTTGGAAATCATCAGAACTACCTCCCAAGTTATCCATGGTACTTGCTACAACCCTCATGGAACTAGGTTGATGATGTGATTTATGAGGTCAGGCATAGGTGTATTTCCTAGGTCAAGGGCTTGGGTCCATGCTGATAGATGAAGTACAAAGTTCTCTTCTTGTGTTTTGGTTTGTTTTGTTGTTATTTTTTCTTCGTCAATTTTGTGGTCCTTTTATTTTTTTCTAGTTGTTTGTTTTGAAGAAAACTAAATACAAAAATTCATTGTGTGATACACCCTAATTGTGACATGCAATGTGTACATGTATGTGTCATATAGTGAGTGGTTGTGAGTTAGTGTTATCATGCATGTGTACTTAGGTATGCAAGACCAGAACAAAATGCAATGTAACCTAAGATAGGATTGGTTTACAATGACTGTTTGTGGATGCACATGTGCGCACAAGGATACCTATAGGTACACTCACACATGCATTGAAGCTCACATGGATATTCAAGTGCACACGTATAACCACACATGTGCACCAGCGTTCATTTGTGTTTACTTGTGCCTATGAATGCACCTAAATGCTTGTAAGTGCACAAGCTAGTAGGTGAATTGCATTAAGTGTAATCATGTGTGCTAAGCCTTTGGCATTGCAAAGTGAGTGTATGGTGTCCATGGATACCTGATGAACATGCAAGTGTACTTATATGTGCACCCTGATGTCTTATGTGCAAAGTTAGAACTGTAAAAATTACATGGCGCAACAAACAGAATCTAAGAAAGAGATAGAGAGTACACAATAGATAAGAGGAGAATTAAAAAACAAATTCTTTAGCTCCAAACAACTGATACAAAGATGGCTCTGTCCACCCGTGCACTTCCACTGTGAAGCTTAGATGGTGATCTAGATAGAAGTTAGGTGAAGAGCTTAAGGCTAGCTAGAACAACTCTAGCTGGATGAAAGATAGATTATCAATGGTTGTGAAGGGGTTTAGCTTTTATAGCCTGCAAAGGTGCTTAGGTTGGCCTGACTAACCTGCCATATGAGCCTCCACTAGTCAGCTAGGGAATATTCCCTTTATCATCAGGCCGGGGGCTCTGCCCTCGGACCCCAAAATAGGGGCCCCTTTTAACTCCCTTACCCCACAACTCAATGCAATGTGCCTCGAGTTGCTACCAGCTTAACTACTCTGTCTAACCCAAAGATTAGACCCACAACTGTCACCTTTTTGCCATCCGGTCACATAGACCTCATCTGACATACAAGTCAGGACTCAACCAATATCTGGGGGCTCACATCTAGCTTCTCCTCATAATGGAGGCCTTACAACTTTGATCACCATGGATCATTGGTGGCACCTTATGAGGGTGGGGCATTGAGCATATCTAACAAGAAACTCTAAGTCCCATGAGTCCTAGAGTAGTTGTTGATTGTATGCAAGTATTCACAAGCTTGCACAAGTGCCCACAAGTATGCATGGATGTACACTAGTGCACATGGTCACATACGTGTGGTCACTAGTGTTTTCTTGTGTGCATGTCTAAGTTTATGTTATTGTATGCACTAAGTGCATACACTAAGTGAATGCATCATGTGTGTAGTTGGATAAACACAATGTGTGTGTGAAGTAAAGTGCAAGAGTGGTGTGTAAGTGGATGCATAATGTATTGTGCACGATGACGAATGCACTATGTGTTATGTGGATGTGTTATGTGCTCTCAGTGCATGTCTATAGGTGGAGGCACAGTGTTGGCAGATGCACACATGGGTGAATGCGCACGGTGTAGTGAATATATGGGGTGTGCCACATAGGGTACCTATTTCTATTTGGCTCCCCTATGATCCTTCCTTCTAGTAGGTTGGATGTTGGTTTGTGGAAGAGACGAGTCTCCAGACACACCTGGGTACCTATGTGCTTCTATGTGTGACAATGTGTTGTGAAGTAATTGTGTGTGTGTGTGTGTGTGTGTGTGTGTGTGTGTGTGTGTGCATGCTTGCTGCAATGTATGTCACAAAGGGGTCATCATTAAGGTATGTAGGGTGTATCATTGCATGTGTGTTTATGCAGGTAGTGCACACAAGGCATTAAATGTATTGTGTATCAAGTTAACATGGAGATTGAGACATACCAATGTGATGCATGTATCCTTACGTACACCTGCATGTGGCGATGTTGCATCAGGGCCTTATCCTATCTTGCTACTCCTATCGTTCCTTCCTCCCAGTAGGATGGATGGTCGAGTGTGCCAAAAGGTGAGTTCTATGCTCACACAGCCACACTTATGTGCATATGGATGCACACAATAAGTGCTACACCATAAAGAGAAATATCATTTTCTTAGTTTATACAAAAAATATATATTTTTAAAAATCCTTCCAACATTGAGAATCGTAGCAGCAATAATGGTACCACATAGGGGTGGATGCATGTGCATTAAATATTTTCTTTTCAGTGCATGTGCCTAGATCATATTGCTACACATGCTACATTTAATAGCCTCCCATGTGTAATGCACAAGCTGTCAAGGGCCTCTCGGTCTTCCCATAGTGCACTCCCTCGCCACCAAGAGGGGATAGAGTCATGTGTGGGTTGTGGGGGGAGGGGGGGGGTGTCCCTCTTGGAAGCTTGTGTACCACCTTCTCAATATAGTCAATGCCATGTGAGTTGATTCTAGTGCATACTTGTTGTCGTGTGGTGGCCAAGGTGTTTGTGATAGGTAGCTCCTCTCAATCCTTATGGCATCTCCTCCTTCCCTACGGTGGTTCTTCCTTATTTGGCAATGACCTTCATGCAATAGTGTGTGGTGGATCCAACATAGGGATGAAGAGGAAGAAGATAATGATGATGTCAAAGGTGGAGGTAATGTAAGTGATGGCGGGGATGAAGGGGAACTGATAGAGGATGTAAATGACAAGGTAAAAGAAGGAAGCAACAAGGAAGATGGAGAAGATGAAAAAAATGATTTCATTAATGCAAATGGTAATCTCATTGATGCTCAAGCCAATTGACAACACACAAATGGAGATGATGAAGATGGAGAGAATGAATTTGAACTTGATGACAGTGATGAATTAAAAAATAATGAAGATTCTTAACGATTAGCAAAAAATAGGAGGCACAATATGATAGAGATGATGATGTTGTTGTCCATGATTATGAGCAATAGAAGGTGCAATCTGGAGAGGATAATGATGATGATGATGATGATGATGATGATGAGGACGATCAGTGTGGCCCACGATTACCAATAGGTGGAAGTGATTATGCAACCCATGATTTGCAATAGATGAAGGTAACTATGTTATCCACACGTTGTCGTCGTGTTAAGGGCTGAAGGTCTACCACCGGGGCTTAGTGCAGAAGAGGAGTATGGAATTCAAAGTTCAGGAAGGGGAAATAGATTGGGGTTTAATAAGATTCGGGATTTAGAAATGGTTTAGATGTGGAAGAAGAATTCAAGCTTTTTCACTATGTCTTTAGCATACATGAATGGAATAAATAACTCTAACTTGATTACATCAAATGCCTTTGGATACATACATCATAACATAAAGGATATTTTCAGATTCTCAATCCAAATATGAATATCAAATGCAAGCTCTAATGGCTTTAATTTCAAGTACATAGATGGATTACAACTCTAGAGAACAAGTATTATGTTGATAGACTTCAAATACATTCAAGTTTTGGGCCAATGGTACATGAAATACATTGAAGAAGCATAATCTTTACTTCAGCCCTGTTATAAAACAGAAAATTCCAGCCCATAATCAAGCTCAAAAAGAGAGCATAAACTCATGAATAAGCTCCTCTAATCATTAATGAGCAAAGTCCTGATGAAAAGAGGCCATTTTCTTCCATTACAACCACATAAATCTCTTGTTTGCTCATAAAAAATGGACAAGAACAATGGGCTGCCCTGTTTATGACTAGTTATTTCAGCCCATACACCTTCAAAATCCTCACCCTTTGCTTGCCCCAAAGTCACTCAAGTACTTGGGTACAAGTCAGGCTTCATTGGACCAAGAATAAGGTAGACAAAATGAGAGAAGTCGTGCATAAGAGCAGGCTGAATACTTTTCTCTCAGATTTCCCCCTTTTATAAACTGTCATAACATGCATTTTCGTCAGACCAAATGGACAGATGAGTGGAGCTCTCACCGTGTTTACATCTTCATCTTCTGGTCCTGTTGATCTTCAGTTTGCATGCTCCAAAGCATGCACCATAGCTCCAGCTCTTCTCCAGTTGCAGTCAGGCTGTGCAACCCGCATTTTGCGCCGAAAAATGCGGGCTGCTCCCTGCTCAGGCCCAGGTTACTTGCTGGTCACATTAGTCTATTACTTCAAGTCCCCTGTGAACCTAGTGGACTTTTGGCAACTTTTGGCATTTTTTTTGAGTTCTAACCATATTTTTGCACTTGAATCAATGTGATTTATCCTGCAGACTATCAATTACTTCCATCTGACCAAGTTGTAGGTTCCCATAGACTTATTTTTCATCAATATATATGGTACAACTAAAAATTATATGTTAAATACAGAAGAACTTATGTAACTAAGTTGGTTATTGGGTAACAATGTTTGAATTTTGTATGCAAATTCCTCATATAACTCCTAGTGAAGCTCTTCTATGTTCATAAGAATCCCATGATTTATATTATGAACAATAAATTCTTTGACAACGTATCAATAACAGGTGGTGCAATTGATGCAAGAGATGTTGATGCTTATGCTGCCCATGATAATCAGGAACAAGAAGCACAATCTATGTAGATGAAGATGATGATAGTGCTACCCATGAACAATAGCAAGTGCTTATCAAATGAGCAATAGATAATGATGATTCTGATGCAAGAGATCTTGATGAATATACTGCCCACGAACAACAAAGGTAGAAGGTGCAAATTGATGAAGAGTTTTTGGTGATTATGCTACCCAAGTTGCCCATGATCAACAAAACAAGTGCAAACTTATTATAGGAGATGATGATTATGATGTTGGCCATGATTTGCAACAACAGTAGAAGGCACAATTTGATGTAGGCCACAATTCGTTAGATGTCACAGAAAGGAGCAACAAGTGCAAATTTGTCAAGCAACAAATGAAGATAATGATCATGAGCACAAGATCAAAGATATAGATAGATAACTATACTAAACAAGGAGTAGGGTTACTAAAAGCAACCGATGCTTTTTTTTCCTCCATTAATTTTTATCTCCTACCTTTCTTTGGTATTCTCTTTCTAAATGCAAAAGCATTTCCTCAAGAGCAAGAAATCTAGGCTTTTTAATATTTAATATGAGCAAGATGTCTTCATCGCACTCTAAGGTAGTAATATAAAACTATGGCTACCACTTATAATCTTGAAATCAAAGTTTGTTACTACCATCCTAACATAATTTCAATCGTATCTCATGAACCCAATAACTCAATCATAGAACCTAATTTCATGCTTGAATACGAAAGTACAAATCTAACTACTTGGAAGAGTTTGAGAGTTGCCACGAGTGTCCCCTCCTATTTCGCAACTATGAACCATGCAAGCAACTTTGTGGTCAAAGCATCCTTAGTCTCGAAAATGGAACCAAAATGTTGGGCTACACGTTGTCATGATGTTATGAGGACATAGTGTGAAAAAGTATGGAATGCATCATCATTCAACTTCTTTATTGATCTAGAGAGTCAATGTGATCTGAGCCATTAGTACTTAGTGTGAGTTGCATGGATTATCCGAAAATACTAGATTTTTGGACTTTAGCCTATATTTGATATTATTTATTGTAAAAATCCGAAAAAGTTAGAAAAGCTTCTAGATTAGGATGGCATGCAAAAAGCAAGTGGCTTTTTCAGCTAGTTAGGAGATTTTTCATAAAAAAGACAGATTGACGAAATCGCACACATCGTAATCGCTGTAAACATGTTGAAAATTGCAAATTGAACTAAAAGAAGAAGAAGGAGTGATCTGGGAGATCCATGACGAGATGTCTTGGAGTTTTACCCCCTTTCAGAGCCAACAAAGCCATCAGATTTGGGTTCCAAGTAGCAGAGAATGAGCTGTAATTTTTATACATGTTTCGTTCTACGAAGAAGCTCCAGGAGATCTAATGCCTGGAGATTGCTTCTAAGTAGTGCGAAGATTCCAGGTTCTTTCAATACATATTAATTCAATTCATTGTGAATTATCTTTGTAGTGTTTACCACTTGGGTATTCTCTATCTTCTCTTCCATCTCCTATCTCTACTTCCTTCTACTTTTGATCCCCAGTGGATTCGACCTTTCGACAAAAACCCCTCCGACAACGTACTCAATGTATTTGGGGCATTTGGACACACTCCAATTACTTTAGGTTCTTCAACCACTTAGTCAGTGACTACCTCTCATCCAGGCTCTTGTACACAAAGACAAGCTCCATTTGTAGTGAATGTGTAAAGCATACCCTCAATGATGAAGGATGCTCATAATACACTCAATGATCCAAGATACACCTCCTAGATTCTCAAACCCTCTATAGCCTTTGTTATCATAGAAGAGAGAATGGTAAGGCATGAGAGAGCGTAAGAAAAGATGGAGGCTTCCCCCTCTTAGTCCCTCAACCTCACTCCCACTCTCTTGCTATTGTAAGGTTCTTCGTGAATAGCTTCGATAATAGGGTTACAAATGAATGGAAAGGGCTATTCATGTGTGTGCCATTTCCATTCTTTTGCAACACTTTTATACAAAAAAATAAGGTTAGGATTTTTCCAATACTCTTGGGCATCCTACCTATCTTTTGGACCAATGACCAGTCTTTCCCTCTTTCATGCACTTAGATCTCCACATACTTTTTTAAATGTTAAGAATAGAGACTAGTAAACTTTCAAACTCATCCCTAGCTAGTAAAAAGAGAAGAATTCATTTATCTTCAAGGTACAGTAAAAAGATGGGAGATAAATTTCCCGCATAGCTTATTTCATTTGATCCCATGTGGCATCCAATTTCAAGATGTTGCTACCTCAGTACCACTATTTCCACCATAGATGTGCTTCTCTTATTGATTTTAACTTAGAAAACATACCCTAATTAGAGATGCTAGTCCCTACTATGATAAATAATCCTCTATTGTCTCAATCCATACCTCAGCATTTGTTTCTTTCCCCTTGCAATCAAACTCAATTGGCTTAACTTGTTTAATAAGGAATTTATTTCTTGAATTTTAGTGGTACTAACTATAAGTGTAATATTTTGAATTACATTTCAATAATTAGTTTACTAATTAGTTTAATACAAATCATTTAGATTTTATATAAACTCTTCCTCTATTCGACACAAGATACAAAGAGATGCAAGCTTTTTACACAATGAATTCTCATTGCATTTGAGGAACATTGAGTCGTTGAAACTTTCTTTGCATCTTGAGATGTTTTGCCTTTACTCTTTGGTAGCTCCATTAGGGAAAATTTGGACTCATTCTTGGGAAATTTAAGCTCTTTGGGATTCTAAGGAATATTCCATAAGGACAAATGAGGATGAGGCTACTATTACAAAACTTTTGAGGTTACTTTTTGTCAAGATGCCTTTTTTAAAGCATGTAAACTCCAAATTTATTAGAGTTTGAGGTGTTAGAATTCACTCATGAAACCTTTCCAATGATATGTTGAATGATATAGCTTTGAGGTACAATGGATATAGTTATCCATGGGGGCCCTTCTTCTAATAATATGGCAATTCTTACAAGGCCCAAAAATGAGTCCAAATGGGCATTTAGTGACATACTTAAGTATATCACCTCTTATCTTCTCTCAATGGTAGATCTCCTTAATTACATTGAGTTTCTTGGCATATTTTGGATTTTTTGGACTTTTTCCTTTCTTAATTGGATGATGGGATTACTAGGCATCAAGGTTATAGAAGCTAGTGATTCTACACTTTATAGGATAAGAGCATTAAGGAAGTGCTTTGTGGTTTAGTGCATTTGTAGTAACATTCTCCTTGCTTGGCTTATATTTGATATTGAGGTTATACTCTTGTAAGACCTCAGCTCATATTTGTTATCTCATATTTAGATTTGGTTGAGTGAAAAATCACTTGGACTTTTATGATCACTTACTAGATAGAACTTATTTTTTAGCAAGTAGTATCTCCATAGTTCGAGAGTAGTTTGAGAGGATCACAACTAACATAGCATGATTTATTCCACATGTTCTTAGCTTTCTTGAGGAGTAGACCACTAGATGTCCCTCTTGTATAAGTACATAGATTAATGCAAGAGAGCTTGCATCTACTATCATAACATTAAAATTTTGATTCAAATCAAGAAGCTTTGGAATGGAAATCATTACTAGACTATGCTTGAGTTTATCAAAGCTAGACAACTCAATTAGAGTCCATGCAATGTAAGTCCATTTCTTAAGCAAGTCTATGAGGGGTATGGCAATCTAGGCATAATCCTTGATAAAGAATCAGTAGCATTTGGTCAATCCTAAAAAGCTATACACTTTCTTGACAACTTTGGAGGTGGGCATTCTTGTGCATCCTTAACCTTGTCAACAAGTCTATTGCAACTTCTTTTTTTAATATTATGAACCAAAGATACTCAATCTACCTCTTGACAAATATACACTTGCTCTTTTAACATTGAGATTCTATACCCTTAATGTCTCTAGTATGATTTAGAGCTATCCATCTTCTTTTTCTTAGAGTAAATTAGGATGTTGTCGAAGAAGATTATGAAAAATGAATCAAGGAAGGGTTACATGTCATGTACTAGTCTATTGAAAGTTGCAAGAGCATTACTTAATCCAAAAGACATCACAATGAACTCATAACAATCATATTGGTAGTACCTTGACCTTATATCAATCTTAGAAAAATATTGGTAGTACCTTGACCTTATATCAATCTTAGAAAATATATTCACTCCTTAAAGTCTATCAAGAAGCTCGTCAATATTGGAAATTAGATACTTATTTATTGTTGTCACATGGTTCAACCCACGGTAATTAATAAACAAAGATGAAGGGTTCCATCTTTCTTCTTTTGAAATAAGATTGGGACTCACCATAGCAAATTTCTTAGCCTGATTTAGCCTTTATCAAACAATTTCTTGACTTATTCTTTTAATGGCCTCAAGAAGACCCTAGTTCAACACAGAGTGTTCCATGAGTATGGAAAATATAACAACTATGTCGAATACTTAGGTGATGATCAGGTTGGTATGCTTGTAATAGGAGGGCAACTAGTGGTTATCACTTGGTCTTGGTAGTGGCATGATTTGTTAGAGTGGTGAAAATAAACTTACTATCACTTTATTTAGCAAGGAAGTAGACCATAGATGTGCATTGTTACCTATATGTGAAGTAGCTTAGGTGAAGTTAATGAAGGATTTAGGTTTGTAGACTGATCAACCAATTAGACTTTACTGTGACAACTTGAGTAGTGAGATGCAATAGAAATCTTTAAGGTAAAGACAGGCTCATAAAGAGTAAGCACCTCCTCGAAGTTATGCATCTCATTTGAGCTTGGGGGAAGTGTTGGGATTAGCCAAGCTCAAGGTTACTTTAGTTATGTGTTAGATAGCCTACTCAAACTATTGTTTATCTTAGTTTATTTTAGTAATGCTCTTACTTGTATTCAATTTGATACGGTTGAGTTATGATGAAATAGATGACATAGAAGACAATGCTCTCATTTCTAGTCTCTTTCTTGTCTCTCTCATGTCCTTAAACATATTGTACATTAACAGTATGATCCTAATGTTATAATAAGGTGATTTATGGGGAGATATGGATGTATTTCCCAAGGATCTTGCTTTGTTAGCATTGCCCTTTAGGGGATATGCTTACACAATAGTGGAGTGATAAGGTGATGCAAGTCCCAAAAAAATTATCCACTATTAACTTCAGTTATTGATAAATTTCATTATGGAAGTCCCCATGTAAGAAAGCCATCTTAACCTCCATCTGATAAAGATCTAGATTTAATTGAGCAACTAAGTCTGACGCTGGGCATAGGGTAGTCATCTTGACTACAAGAGAAAGATCTCGATAAAGTCAATACCATGCTCCTACTTAAAACCCTTAGCAACCAATCTGGCCTTATATGGTGGCTTAGGGTGTCTAGGAATACTCTTCAACTTGTACACCCACTTGCATAGCAATGCATATTTTCCAATGGGCAAAGAAACCAAATCCCATATATGGTTTTTCTATAATGAATCATACTCTGATTGCATGGCTCTGCCCTAAGAGTGACTATCACCTCTGTGCATGGCCTCCTCGTAAGTAAGGAGATATCTAGAATTTAACACCATAACATAGTCTATGGAGGGCTCAAATCAATCAAGCTAATGTCTATCTCTTATAGGCCATCTCAAAACAAGCTATGGGGCCTATACATGTTGTCCAATATCATGACTATGGGCTATTAGAGTAATAACTACAAGTTGGCTGGTTGGGTGTGTGGTAATAGGGGCTCCTTCTAAAATATCACCCTGTGTACCTCAACTATTTGCTCAAGTTGCTTATGCATCTTCTCCTCGTGGAAAAACAACATCATGGCTATACCAATGACATTCCTAGCCTATGGAACCCATAAGTAATAGCCCATCTTACTTGCATCCCCATAGACAAGAAAGATGCATTTCATTGATCTACGATCCATCTTATTGTGTTTGTTCTTGAATACATGGTAGAAAGTCTCACATCCAAAGACTCGGAGATGCACATATGAGGGAGGCTTACCAAGCCATACCTCCTCTACAACCTAACAACCAATAGTAATACATGGGGATCTATTGATCAAACATACAACAATAGTAACCACCTTAGCCCAAAAATGTTGTGGTAAGCATACTATGGATTCTCTCTTGAATCATCGTGTTCATATGCTTTGCAATACCATTATGAGGTGGGTGTAAAGAGTGGTCAATTGATGCTTAATACCCTGATCATCGCAAAACTGCTCAAATGCTTTTTCGAGACATATTCACCCCCATTATCTCACCTTAGGCATTCAAACTATACTCAAACTAGTTCTCAACAAGAGTAAGCCAACACTAAAAGGTGTTAACAATCCCAATGTGGGATTGATCATGGTGTATACATATGATTAATATATGATCAATGTGGATTAGAATAGATTAGGAACCCCATGGCATAGGAGAGATAATATGCACAGTTAACTATTATTTTCTTATTTTTCATTGCATAATTTGTTTACATATACAAAGGAGGAGATGTTCCATCAATGATTCCTCAGACTTTCCATGAGTGTCCCCATGTGACACCATACAACCCACACTTAACATGTGTGCCCCATGTGGCACACATTACCCCACATCTTTCATCCATATTCATGCACCATACAATCTTAAGCACATAAGAGTGCTTTCACATATACACATTGGGAAACACGAAAGCTTACAATGTCAACACCCCCTCTTAAGTGAGGAGTTATCTTCACATATTTACTCATCCAATGTAGCATTGTAACCCACAAACACTACCTCTTAACACTCCCCCTCAATGCTATTTTGAAAGGCTAACACACGACTAGACATCTAGTCACCATAAGCATGTTCATGTGTGTAACAAAGTTCATTTGAGCACCCTTGCTTGGGTGAACCTACCGCATCCTTTTTGAACAATCATAATTGTTTAGTAAATGTATGATAAACCCACTCATGCATCCAAATGTGCATGTTCTCACACACCACACACTTACAATTTCCTTTCGAGATATCAGTCTTAGGCAAAGAATCCCATTATAAGGCAATCCTTTATTACCTCATATCGAATAGAGTCTATCACGATATATATGCTACAAATACATTCATTTTAAGCCTTTAGGTAGGCTTAGGCATAGGTACCCTCATACCATGGTTGAATATAATTGTGTGTTTTGAGCAATTAGCTAAAGTACAATAACACATTAATATATGATTGGATGTTTAACACAAAACTCATTTATCTTTGTGTGAGAATAAGGATTCATACAATTAGAATGAATTTTTTTCTTTTTATAAAGAAAAATATTGGGGATAATGCAAACAACTTGTAGCATCATTATCATCTTTATCTTATTATTCGTCTTGTTGCATGCTAGGATATGGTGGAGCCCTTGCTTTCTTCCTTAGCTTCACTTGTGTAGATAATGTATCACCTTTGCATCTATTTGTATTGCACCTTCTGCACCAACTCCTTCTCTAATATGCTTGCCTACCATTTCCTTTTGCATATGCCCCTACTCTTACTCTTATATGTGTTTGACCATCTTAGGGATGTCGTTGTTGCTATTGCTTCCACTGGATAAGCTCATGTTGCTTAACAATGCACAAATCACTAGCATTTTCATCATCGTGCTACTTGCACTGCATGCCTCACTTGTAGATCCCATACACCTAGCATTGACATCAAAGCACATGGCAAGTAGCAACTACTCTATATCTTTCTTGAACTTGATCAGTCTTGTCTACTAACTTGAATCACAACCTCACACACCCCCTTAGTGCATATTGCAATTTCCAACAACAATTCCCAAATTCAATGTCTCAAGCTCTTCTTCCATCCTCATGTGCTTTCTCTGTTTTATATTTGGTGAGGTAGGAGTGCCTAACCTTGCTACCACAAATAGTCCATGCAGCTGACATGGTCTCTAGAGTTGTCATACCTAGCCTTGTTGCTTACTCTGGTAAAAATTGGTTGAATCTTAGCACTTTGGTTCATTACACAATATGTTTGGAGCTCTCCGCTCACATTACCTTACACACCATACTTCAACTATGCCACTTTGATCTAGAGTTGGTGCCTCTTTCCTTCTCCTACTTAATCCTCTGTCAACTTTAGATTGTCAAAAAGCAATGTTGTTGTCTTTGTCTACACTGCCTCTTTTAAGCATCCCTATAATGCCTTCAAGGACTTTGATACAAAACTTTGTTTCTTTACACATATTCTTCACAAACTCTCCTATTCCTTTGATAATATTGCTAGATTTCTTTATAGGGACAATCATGTTGAGACTTCAAGCTCTTGTGTGTGACTGACAGTGTCTTAGCTATGTCCAACTATACATGTGTGGGACATTTAATAAGTCAGATCAGTCAGTGTGATCTAACTAGAGTTAGTCATGGTTAGTTAAACCTAGTGTATGACTTACACTTGTGTAAGTGAAGAAGTACAATGGAATAATGAATGGAAGATAGAAAGTACGACTTAGCTCTCTGTTCCTCTTCTCAATATGTGTCTCATTTTTGAAAATGGTATTAGAGCCAGGTTTTGTGGATGCCTTGCAGGGCTTCTTTGAGCTTGTGTTAAGCTCAGGACAATGAGCTTTCAGCTCAGTTTATAGGGTAGCTTCACCTCAGTTTGCAATGGAGATTGGCAACCCTTTTTTTCTATTGGTCTGCAATGGAGGCTTGCTCTAGACTTGGTCTGGACTTATCCTAACCTGCATATAGCCTTGATTGAGGCTTATGATCCATTATTTTGTTGCTGCCCAATCCCAGGAACAATAGGTGCAAATTCACGCCAGCTTCCCAGACTTGATTCTTCCCAGTTCAGTCCTCTTCCACTTCAACTTCAGCTCAATGGCAGCCTATTCTCCTTGGTGACACCCTTGGTTAGTGGCAATGAACCTTGGCATCAACTATTAACACTTGGTATTGAGATTGACCACCATATATTCAGTTTTGGATTGTGAAGAATGGTCTACAGGTAGTATAAAATAGGGTAGCCCCTTGTCTTGATGCTTCAAGCTCCTTGGCTATGCTCATATGATGCCCGAATGGCTATGATTGATGCTGGACACCTTGAGGATGTTATGCCTATGCTATGTGATGACTTTGGGCTGATTCAAGTGCTTCATTTTCTCACTTTGGACATATATTTATGTGCTATAATATACAAATCAGAGAGTTCATGACAGGCTGAAAAACTATCATAAACTGTTGGCAACAAGCATTGGTTTATGTTGAAGCACAACATGACTTTGGTTGGCTCTAGTGAGTTGTATGATATGGCATTTGCTTGGTAAATGTCTTGTGGACTAAGAAGGGGATTGTATGCTAGTGTTTGGAGCAAAAAACAAATATATTCATATGTTCTTGGCCGTTTACAAATAGTACATGTACTCTATGGTATTGGGTCTTGAAGACAAAGTGTCTATGGATGTCGGCATGGTCATGTATTAACCTCTACACATATTAGTATATGTATGAAGTGGTTTGAGAATCCTTTGAGTTGGAATAAAGCTTAGTTGAGCTATGTATTGGCTAACTGCAATCTACAAGCAATATATTTGACACGTGTACTTGCATGAACTAAACTATGCCCATATGATTATGTATGGACTCCTGCATGAAATAGCAAATGTCTTGGATGTTTTAAAGCATGTACGACATGTACACATCTCGATTTTAGCCTTGAAAGAGTTGTTCGTCATTGATAGTTTGTAGATTTCAGATTGCATGTTTGGTTGACTGTAGTAAAGTTGCATGATACAGAGTTTCAGCAACTAAAGTTGTAGATTTCAAACTGCATGTTTGGTTGACTGTAGTAAAGTTGCATGATATAGAGTTTCAGCAACTACATCGTCTATGTTTTGACTGATGTATCTACAGGTTATGCCACATGTTTGTGGATGGTTGTGAGATGTCAATGGGCTGAAATACCCTGATTTTAGCAGACATTTTGTTGTAGAAAATTGTCATAAATAGTCAAAGATTGCAGTTGGTCAGTTAGACTTGTTGGCTTGCAAGAAGTGAGGCATTGTTTGCAACATAGCAAATGCAAACAGAATCGACAACATAATCCAGATAGTGGGGGGAAAGCTTGATAGCAATAATTATGCAATATGGAAATTCTGCATGGAGAACTTCTTGATAGGTAAAGGATATTGGGACTTGGTGACAAGTGTTGAAGTCAAACTTGAAATCCTCGAGAGGAATCCTACAGCTGATCAAAGATGAGCACACCGAGCTTGGTTGGAAAGAGATCGTAGGGTGCTACACTAGTTATCTTTATGTATCTCAGATGCTATGGTAATGCAAATCATGAAGTGCAAGTCACCAGAAGATGCATGGAACATATTGATCAGGTATTATGGCACAACTCTACTAGTGCCAAGAAGATATAGCTAAAGCAAAAATTCAACAACATGGAGAGAAAAGGCAAATCTATACAGGATTATGTCACAAAGATTAAGACTATTGCGGATCAGTTGCATCCATTGGCACACAGGTTGAGGATGAAGATATCGTTGCAGTGACATTAAATGGTTTGGGATCTGAATATAAGTCATTTCATACTTCCATCTCTGTGCGAGCTGAAATGCAGGATTTCAATGAGCTGGTTGCATTGCTTATTCATGTGAGAAAGTTAAACTTCTCTTGGCTACATGCTCTAGCAGCTCCAAGAGCCAGGATGATGTCTTTTATTCATCAAGGTGGACGTGGCAGCCGTGGTAGAGGTTATGGTTTTGGCAAAGGAGGCCAATAAAATGTATCTTATGGCAATAATAACCAATAGGGTTCAAATGTAAGAGGAGGAGGAAATTTCAGAGGCAGGAGAGATCTAGCCCTAGAGGCAGACGCTCGTGGCAGCAGTAGCATCCATCTAACAATCCTAATAAGGATAAAGATTGTCACTACTGTGGAAAGTACGGTCATATTGCCAAGGACTGTTGGAAGAAACAGGGCAAGCAGCATGGACATTATGCATTGTCCAATCAAATAGATGATGCTTCTAGGGATAGACTGTTTGCCATGACATATGTGAAAGATAGGGATGCTGAGAAGTCTACTAAGGATGTTGTTTGGTATATTGATTCGGGGGCATCGAATCATATGACGCCTCATGGCAACTAGTTTATTGACATGGTGCCTGAGAGGAATGGCTATGTATGCACATGGGATGACACGCAGCATAGCATTGAACATAAAGGCAAAGTGCCTTTGGTAATCCATGATGGCAAGAAGAAGAACTTACATGATGTATTGCATGTCCTATCAATTACTAAAAATCTATTGTCTATGGGCTAGATGACTGAGAAAAATTTGTAGGTTAGGTTTAATAAGCATGGTTGCTTCATTGAGGAGTTTGGTAATGGCTGCAACTTGATTGCTCGTGGTCATAGGAATGACATGATATTTACTCTTGATGCCATTTTGCCATAGTTGAGATCAGCCATGTTTGCCTATGGCTCCAGCACAGTTAGAGATTTAGAAATATGGCATAAAAGAGTGGGGCATGTTAATCTTCAATGGCTACAAATGATGCAGAAAAAACAGCTTGTTACAAGTCTACCCAAGTTTGCTTACACGAATATTGGTCATGTCTGTGATGCTTGTTAGTTTGGTAAATAGTCAAGGTTGCCATTTGTCAAGCATGTAAAAAATAGTAAATGACCATTGTAGTTGGTTCACTCTGATGTGTGGGGACCAACCCATAATGTATCTATGGGAGGCTCTAGGTATTATTATGTGACATTCATTGATGATTTTAGTCACTATACTTGGGTTTGTATACTGAAAACAAAGGATGAGGTGTTTGCTTTTTTTTTTAGTAATTTAAGCAACAAGTTGAAAAGGAATTTGATTGCTACATCTCTTGTTTGAGATTTGACAGTGGTGGGGAGTATGTGTCAAATGAGTTAGACAGTTTTTTGGTTGAAAATGGCATATGTAAGTAGCTTACATGCAGCTACACTTTACAACAGAATGGGATAGCTAAACGGAAGAACATGGTTTTAATGGAAGCTTCTCGTGCCATGGTGAATGGGAAGAAGATTCCACTCTATTATTGGGCTGAGGCTATTATGACAGCCATGTATATCTTGAACAGGACTCCCACTGCAAGTATTCATGATATGACAGCATTTGAGAAGCTGTATGGCTACAAGGCTGACATCATGCACGTGAAAATATTTGGTTGTTTTGCTCATGTGCATATCCCTGATGAAAAGAGGAAGAAGCATGATCCGAAAGCACATAAATGTGTATTTATTGTTTATTTGTAGGAGAAGAAGGCATATAAATGCTATGATCCCTCTACTTGAGAGACATTAGTCAGCAGAGATGTTATCTTTGATGAGATGGCCTCTGGTATGCATCACCGGCTACAGTGCCATTGAATATGCCTTCTACACATGTTTCTACAATTGATTTGCAGTAGAGTATTGCATTGACAAGTCCTAGTGATACGACGGTATCTCCATGGACAAGCAGATTGCGAAGCTCTAGCTCACCGTTCATTGACACCACTATGTCAGTGAGGGGGAGATATGATGTGGTGGACAACAAAGGGAAAGAATAAGCTTCTAATTATACATCTGGTGTGATGACACCTGGCAGGATGACTTCAAGCTATGACTTAGCTAACAGTCTAGACAATGAGCTTGATATTCCACTGTGTACACGCCTAGCACTAGGCAGAATAGGTACATTCTGCCTCATGAGAGAGGGGAATTGAGTAGTGCACCACAGCTTAGACGCTCGTAGAGAGTCACGTACCATGTGGATAGGCTAACTTACAGTGGTTATTCTACGAAGCATTATGCTTACATGACAAAAGTGATGGAGGTCAAAGAACCTGCTACATATGCTGAAGTAGTGATGGATAAAAATTGGTGCATAGCTATGGATGAGGAAATATCTGCCTTAACTAAAAGTAGAACATGGGATCTTGTACCACTGCCATAAGGAAAGAAGACCATTGGCTACAAATGGGTCTACAAGATTAAATGCAAGTCGAATGGCAATGTAGAGAGGTACAAAGCCAGCTAGTTGCTAAAGGATATGCTCAATGGTATGGGTTAGACTATGAGGAAACATTCAGCCTTGTTGCCAAGATGGCAACCATATGAACAGTGATCGCATCGGCTGCTGCTAAATGCTAAAAAATGTAGCAGATGGATGTTCAGAATGTGTTTCTCAATGGTGATTTAGCAAAGGATGTTTATATGGATCAACCTGAAGGGTATGTACACCTTGATTTTCAGCATTATGTATGCAAATCGAAAAAAGCATTGTATGGGCTAAAGTAGGCTCCAAGAGCCTAGCATGCAAGGATCAGTAATTACTTGTAGGTTTTGGGATTCACTATTGGTAGGGCTGATCATAGTCTGTTTACGAAAAAGATAGGTAGTGCTGGTTATCTATGTTGATGATTTGATAATCACAAGTGATGATGACTTTGGGATACAGAATGTTATGAGGATGTTGAAATATGAATTTGATATGAAGTGGGTAATTGTAAACACACCTTGGTGTGCAAGAGTTCTAGATGCAAATTTCATAGAAAGGGACACATTGTTATGTCTTAACTAAGTTTTTTAGACTTCTATCTATAATCTATTGTTTTGAGTTGGTATGTCGATCTGTAATGCAAGTATGCTTGCTCCACCTATAAGATCTCCACAAAAACCTTAGTTTAGAGTGACATTGGTTGCTCTACAAGTGAAGTTAGAAGTCACATTAGCAAGCTTTTCATATGAAATCATAATGGTGGGAAGAGAGATCTTTGATATTGACAAAAGTCTAGAAAGTTGTTTCCTAAATATTGAAGCAAGGTAAACAATAACCTTTGATTTTGCCAATAATCTAGAAAAAAACTCATGCATTCTTTTTATTAAAAGCAGTTTTAAGTGTGTTATTATTATCATAGTAACATGGAGGGTAAGAAGTGGAATGTAGTGACTAACATTTCTAAATAAACTCGTTGAGGCAAGGAGGATAGAAAGAAGCTCATTTTGGCCTCATGCATCTTTTGAGCATCCTTGTTAGCTCTTGCATTGTTTTTATATATGCAAATAGTTTCATCTTGTGAAGTAATATGTATAGATCATGAACTTCAATCACATGGATTTATAACCCACATTTGTAGCTAATGTTTGCATATTAAAACAATAAATTTTAAGCTTATTTATGTATTAAATAACTCCAATTATAGGTTTAGAACCACCATACCAAGTGGAGGTTTTATTAATGCTTCATCATCATATTGTACATGTATAGGCTTGTTAAGAGTCTTCAAAGACAATTCTAGGATCAAACTGTGATCTGCACATGGCTCCATGTGAACAAGTATCTACAAACATGCAAAATCAAGCTACTCTAAATAATATTTCCAAAAAAGAAAATAAATAAATAAATAATAGAGGGCAATGTTCTTGTGCGTGATGATGCACCATTGTTGTGACTAAACACCTAGACATGCCATTACTTATACAAAATTTCACTTTATATATGGTGAGATTTATAGCTGCAAATTTGTTGAATAGATTGCAAAATGTCAATTTGTTGAAAAACTTTCATTTTTTGACTTGGAGAGGCATTGTGAATTTTGTGAGGAGTAAGTTTGCCTTAGAAACCATATGTATGATTTATTTATGAGCTTAAGGTCACCATCTTACCTAATAGTCTAACACATGAAAGTAGTGATATAACCATAATATCTTGAAATCAATTCCTAGTTCTCTTCTCCCACATATTCGAGCCATTTTGATGTCCTCCCTCATTATCTTGTTAAGCAACAATTTACATCCTTAAAACCCTAGACATACCTTTAAAGAAAGTGATGTGAGAGATGGACATTACAACCCAAATACTTACACATCAATCCTTTTATCAATAAAAATGTCATTGCAAACTAACTCAAGGGTTTCACATAATGTAATATTTTTGTGCAATTAAAATTTAGTTGGTTAATTAATAAGTTAGTAAGATTACTAACTAAAAACTAACTAACGTTAATAATTAATAATTTTTATTTAATTACAATATATATTTATTTATTTATTTAAAATTGAGAGTTGTAATCCAATATTTTTCTCGGATTGACAAGGGTCGTAGCTACCCTTCACGGAAGTTACGACATGAACAAGAGTTATGAGCCATATTAATCACTAGTGTTAATGTGTATAATATGGATGATCCAAAAATATAAGATTTTTGGGAAAAAACTAGCATATTTTAGATATTATCTTAAAAATATATGGAGATTTCTAGACTTGGATCTCATTTTAAAAAAGAAGAGGCAAGTGATGTTTTAGCTAGTTTTGGAGATTTAAAAAAAAAGAAAGATTGGCGAAATCGCACGTGCCATGATCCTAGTTTACAGGCAGTAAACAACACTTCAAACAAGGAGAGAAAGAAGGAATGACCTGAAAGATTTCTACACGTCTTGGAGTTTTATCCCCCTTTTGGAGCCAATGGAACCATCAGATTTATGATTTGAGTATCAGATCACTAATTTTTCCAAGATCCCCTCCACAAAGAGCTCTTTTTCTCAACCACAGCTTCTCTTCTCTAATTCATTATAAATATGAGGCATGGAAGAGGCACAAGGAAGGACAAGCAGACCCCAAGAGGTTGCACACACACAGAGAGAGAGAGAGAGAGAGAGAGAGAGAGAGAGAGAGAGAGATGACCCCGAGAGGCTACAAGGGAGAGAGTTAGCTCAATTCCCCCTATCTCGATCTTCACCATCTTCTCTTACACTCTTACATCTCAAAATCCATTCATTCCTTATCTCTCGAATCTACTTGCGGACGATGGGCCCCAAGCAAAGAATGTCACGTGTGAATGGCAATCCTACAACCAACAATGAAGCTTCGAGCAAAGGCATCGCTGTCAATCCAACTATGGTACCGGTCGTAAGTAATGTATTTCCAAATCGAAAGATGCTTGCTTTGATTCTCGCATGAGATACGTTAGGCTTTGTACTTTGCTGTGCTAGAATAGATCATTGAAGAGGATAAATGGCATCTCAAATATTCAAAGACAAAGTTTGTGAAGTGCTTGTATCAAGGGAAGTTAATTGCACTTAGTTGCTATGCGACGAATCCATGCATAGCATAAGCAGCATATGGGACTCTAAAGTATTAAGCATCAATGAGTCCTCGATTGATCTTTACCTAGGAAAATATTATTTAAGGTTTGAAATGCACATAGATGGTACATACATGGAAGAGATTATGTGAACTTTACGTCAATGACACGTGACTCCTTATCTTGGGAGAAAGGAAGATAAAGCCAATATAAAATGTTGCATAGTAGGAAAAGGCTAAAAGATAAATGTCACTTAGAGAAGATGCATAAATGCTCTTGCTAGATTGATTAATTTGCATTGAAATGATAGGACTTACATCGTGTACAGTATTTGAACCCTTAGCATATGCCTTAGCCAAAAGAAGGGAATGTTAAGTAAATTTTACTCTTTGGTCCCAAGGGGGAGAGCAAATGTGCAATGGAAATGTTATCACATCTATTATTGCAATGCTTGGAAAAGAATACCATTGTTTTGCTACTTAATCTAACAACATGCTAAATGCTTTTACAATCAACTAATTGTTGAATTGTGGTTTGGATGATTATTCAAAGTGCTTATGTTTGATGGTAAATGCATGGCATGGGTCAATAATGACAAGTTGCCATGGGAATAAATGAATGTTTTCTTGGAAGATGATGTTAGGGCTGATTGCCTTGATTATGCTTGATTTTTAATTGGATTAATTAAGGAATGATAATTTACACGGGTGGATCATCTTGAAGATTGCACCGCGGAGTGCCGCGAGAGGGCACTACTCGATTAATGCATCGAAGGTCGAGTGGTAAAAAGGCCAACCATAGAAGTTGTGTCTCACTCCTACGTCGTTGGGGATTAGTGGAGCTCTAGACACCCCCTTGTCTAGACTGGAACGGAGTTGTAGACTGCCGTGAGCCCAACGTCTAGGGTGTTGGAAGATCCTATTCTAGATACAGGATGGAAATTATGGTGCCATGTGAATTGGACCGGGTACTTCTTTTGGATAGAAGGGATACATAATTTCTCTTGTATGGGCAGGAGACAAAGATTAACGTGAAGATAAGTCAAGGAATTTGCTTGAACTTGTTTGTCAAAGGATTGTTTGCTTTGTATTCATGTATGTGCCATAAATCACACCAATGAACCATGTTCCCTAAAATGCCTAATTAAAGAAGCCGATTTTGATTGTCACACATAAATGTGATAGGACCTAATTGGAAAACTAAAGTTATCAAGGAAAGCAGGTGGGTGGAATCCTCCATGGTACTGTCCTATGGCAGTGTGGTCGCAGAGAACTGGGAGGCTTCTCACAAGGTTTTACCATCGTTCGACCTTAGGCATTGCTAGGTTAGAACCTGATTCATATTGTTTAGGGGATCGGAAGGGGACTATGTCCTACGGGCAGAGAGGTTAAGCGGCGCATCTCTCTCATTTTCCATTCTCTTTGAACCAAGTGCAGTATGGATTTACTTCGGATTGGGAATCTCTGCGTAAAGTAGGATGTCCAAAACCCGATGCTAGAATGCTATCAGGAGACCTTGACCTCTAGGAACCCAGATTTCAGGTTGATCCTAGTGGGTTCGGCCGCGAACATTTCGTTGTGAGGTGGACTCGGGAAACCCTACGCGACAAACCCCCGAATGTTCCATGGGAATGCCGGAAGGCAATGCTTAGATTCGTTTCTCGATGGACCGCTAAAACATGCTTAAACAGCTGATAGGCGAGCATGTTACAGTTCGTATCAGAGCAAAACTTCGGAATGACATGGGATTGATTTATGTATGGTTCGTACACATATCTTAAACAGAATAACCTAAATGGTGTGGCTTGATTGTCGGGCACCTTCTACACCCACAAATGCTGACATGCAAGAGAAGAAATTTCTTCTCAAGCAAAGTAACCTGAGTTTCATGGAGAAGGGATAGATGTCACAGTAGAGGCGAAGATATGGATTGAGTCAATGGATTATTATTTCTCTGCTTTAAGAACCGCTTTATCCAATCAAGCAATGATAGACAAACTGAAGTTAGTTGGGCCCAAGCTTGAATATGGTGGAAGCAATGGTGCAAAGATCAAGGTATTTTTGAAGTCACTGTCACTTAGGCTCAGTTGAAAGATGTTGTACATGGACGATACCTTCCGCTGACCTCCTAGACTTTAAAGATAAATGAATTCTTCAAGCTCAAGTAGCTGGAATTAACCTTGGAAGCCTACTATTCAAAGTTTTTGACCCTATTAAAATACGCACCACCTATGGATATTGCGCAACAAGTATCCAAGTTTTGCCATGGCTTGAATACTCCTCTAAACCACTGTCTTGAAGCAATGCATCCAACGAACTTGCAAGATGTGTTACTTCGAGCAAAGCCAATCGTTTAAGGACTTAATTCGGGCAATTGTGACAAAGAGGATTCCTGGAATAAGGGCAAGAGATACCACACGTGCGGTGAGATAGGGCACATCCGTAGGAGATGTCCCTACCGTCAATGCTTCCATTGCAATGAGCTAAGGCACGTCCAAGCTGACTACCCTGACTTAAGTCTACAAGATATGGAGCTTCCAAGGAAACGAAGCTACACAAGTGTCATCTTCGAATATATAGAGGAATCAGATGAAGACGAATACTTGGAGCCAACTACACCTCTTTAGGATGATTAGAAATCCTAGAAGTTCTATCGACATGCAACACAACTTGTATTGGAATAAACTTTACTCTTGCAACTACAGTTAACCCAAGTAATATGAGTTGCATCAATTTTGAGCCTAGAACTTGCAAATGATTAAAGATACTCTAGCAAGGAATGGCAGTTTTAACTCGCAATGAATTTTCCTTAAGTGTTCTTCTTGACTAATATAGATTGGGTCTTGCCAGAATATCAAAGTTTGGGAGTATTCTCTAATATTACAAGCAAAGCCGATTGACCATGGACCTCAGTCCAGGTCTAAAAAGAGGACAATTTGAAAATAAAGTTTCCGTGATAAAGGACCACTTCAGTTTGTTGAAAGGATCCTATGACAATTTGGCCTAAAGAAGAAAATCCTGCCAAGGACGACCAAAAATCTTGTGACTCCAAGTGATAAAGCTTTGTGTTGTTTCTATTGCAAGGAGCTAGGTCATTTTAAAAGGGAATGTCCAAAGCACCCTAAACACTGATGCTCTGAGCGCCACAACATTAGACATAACCACGTCAATTGTCCCAACAGGACTCAAAGAGAACTTGAACTTACAAATAATAAAATTGTACAAGTTCCAGTGATCCAGAATATACCATATACTTAGGAAAACCCTAGAAGATATTCATGAGATGTAACTACAATAAAATTTTCTCCTCAGATATATCAAATATAATAAGTTGTTGTTTTTAAAGTCCACATGCTTATGAGTGGTCAAAGTGTCGCAACGAATGTGTGATGGGTCTTACCCCACAGGTTCTAGAATGAAACCCCCAGTTTCTCTCGAGATAAGAACATCTCAATTTCTTTAAGGGGAGAAGGATGTAATATTTTCGTGCAATTAAAAGTTAGTTGGTCAGTTTAAAAGTTAGTTGATCAATTAATAAGTTAGTAAGATTACTAACTAAAAACTAACAGGTTCAGGAGAAGCTTGATGATTTGCTGGAGGATCAGACTATAGAGACATGTCTTAAAATAGAGTGGAGACATGTAAAGGAAGCTGTTACTGCACTTGTGAAGAAGCATAGAAGAAGAGAATGATTACATGTCTCTAGCTTACCCACTGTTACGGGCAAGAAAATTGATGTGTTCAATAAGCCACCTACTTCTGTGGCTAAACCTATGGTTGTACCTACTATTGTTCCCTATGTTAGGAAAGATGTCTTAGATGAATTAGTCAAAGGGATGCAGGATCTTCAGTTGAAGGTTGCAAAATTAGATGAAAAAGGACAAGAGGAAAGGGGACGGGCAACAACCCCTAAGATATGAAAAAGATGTATGTGGTGTGATAGTTTGCAGCACGAGAGAAATGATTGTGCTGCCTATATAGGAGGTCTTGGCATGACAACTAGTCTTTTGGAAAGATGGCAAGATCCATGCACAAGAAATGGGATTGCCTCTTGCTTTGAATTTTGAAAAGGGAGGTATGCAAAAGTTGTTGGAAGTCTTGGCAGTTCAAAATGCTTATGCGGTGGTACATGCTTCTACTTCTGGTCTACACTTGGATAGAATGCATGACCAAGTGATGGTTGGTCCAAAGGATAAAACATGGACACATGCTTTACATGAAATTGAAAAGAGAAAGGTCACTGATAGTGAAATGTCTCATGCATGGCAAGACATTCGTGGCATAACTGGTTGAAAATCATCGATAGATTCATATTCAATGTATACATATTTAGCAAAGGTACAAAACATAGATGTACTTGTGGAAGAAAAACGAACGAGAGATGAAGATAATGCAGGGACATCTAAAAGGATGACAAGAAGGAGTGTGGATCAGCTTAAAGCTACAAATCAGCCACCTCCCGAGCATGTTATATAAGAGGTCAGTCGGGAGCAAAAACAGGATAACAAACAAGAGGGTAAAAAGAAGGGCAAGGAGCCAGGATATAAGTTGCAATCTAACATTGAGACAACCACAGAGCTTAAGAAGGTTCTTGAATAACAAATCTTAAACAGTCGGGTGGAATTCACCTTGGGAGAGGTGCTTGGCATCGCCAAGCAAGCAAGAATTTCATAATGAGATCATTAACATAATTAAGAGGAAACGTCAATTTCTTGGTGATACCACTAGTGCATTGCTGCAATTTGAAGAGGAAACTGGTTTGTTGGGTATTCAGGCTGAATATGAGCATGAAGTAAGTATTAGATTATCTATGCATGATGCTACTAATTAGTGGACAACATGTGGAAAAGAGAAAAAAGTGGTTGAAAATGCATTGTCTTGTAACAATATGCATGGTGGAATAAGGTATATACAACAATATGGGAAAGAGACTCTGGGATTTATTCCTCGAAGTCACTACACAAGAAATCATTGGGCTAGGGCTACCACTAAAACGGTAGTGAAAATAGGGGAACGTGAAACTTCTTAAGTTGCTTTACTTGACCATGGGTCTAAGATAAATGTCATTGAGCGTGGATTATATAAAAATTGTGTATGGCCTATAGATACTGATCATGGTTGGCGTATGAGGGCTACAAATAATTCTTCAAGGGAGCTCTATACTGCATGTCCTAATGTAAAAGTGATGATTCGTGATGTACAAGAAGAGCAACACCTCTTCGTGCAAGAGAATTCATCATATGCTGTGATTTTGGGACAACCTTATATTATAGGAGTGCGTATGGAAACAAATGTGCTAGATGATGGTTCTGCTTATGCAAGAGTCAGAAGCAAGGATGGGAGGAAAGCAGTCCAATTTCTTACTGTTTGTATTAATCATCCTAGAAATCGGGATACGCTTCGAGGGTCTCCTTTGGCTCCAAATGCAAGAGAATTCGAAGACTTGGATTTTCATTAAGCACTGCTGTAATGCGGGGCTACAGTAGTGCTGTTCAGAGGGTGTATTTGCCTCTTGATGAAATGAAGCATGTATTTCCTATTAGTTATTCTCAGTTTACAACAAACAATTTATGTTGGTTTAAGCCTATGGAGGCTATGTGTAAGGCTGAACGCATATATATGAAATGAGCTACTAAGGAATTGAGAGCATTGGGGTTGTTAGCTGAAAATGATGGCATTTCAGGCATCTTTTATGGGCTGAATATTAATGACACTATGGCTGAAATTTCAGCAACTATACATGCAGAAAATGAGGCTGAAAACAGAGTGTTGTCAGTATGTTCTTTGGATATATATGATGTTATAGCATTGTTTGCTCAGCAGGAATGATTGCAATGGGTTGAAGCACTTGTGGAGACAAAGTATAAGACAATTGACAAAAAGGTGAAACCAATTACTTTGCCACTTTCATTAGAGAGCGAGGGTTTGTATGAAAAAGTGTCAAGGCAGCCAAGCTTATGGGATCCTAAAGATATAGGCCATCTGTTTACATCTGAAACATTACATGAATTGAAGGTTGGTGCAAAAGGGCTTCTTTTGCTTACTAAGAGAGACTGTTTTATGCGGATGTTGGCTAGGCATGGAAAGGCATTTGCATTTCAGCCAAGTGAAGTAGGTTGCGTGGATCAAAATGTTCTCTCCTATGGCTATATTTACTGTGCCACATGTACCATGGAACTTGAGGCCTATTCCAATGCCTAAAGCTTACTTGCCAATGTTGATGGATTTGCTAAATGAAAAGATTTCATGAAGATCTTGGAGCCTTCTTCAACCCCGTACTCAAATCGTTGGTTTACTGTGTCAAAAAAAAATGGGGCTTTGAGATTTATTCAAGATATGCAATCAGTCAATAAAGTGACGATAAGAAATGTGGGTGCAGGTCCTGTGGTTGATGAATTTGCAGAGGCTATTGCAGGCAGAGTGATCTATTATTTGGGTGATCTTTACTCGGGGTATGATCAGTTTCAGCTTGCAATTGAAAGCAAGGATATCACAACCATGAAGACTCCCTTGGGGTTAGTACGGATGTGTACTCTTCCACATGGTGCAAGAAACTCAGTAGCACACATGACAAATGCTATGAATAGGGTACTCATGGATTTTATACCACAATTGACTATGCCCTTCTTGGATGATATTCCAATAAAAGGGTGTGTAGTGGTGGATGAAAAGAATGAAGAGATGGATGCTCATGGGTGCAGACAGTTTGTTGCAGACCATATTGTGGATTGTGAGAGGATTTTAACACGTCTAGAAGAGGTGCATTTAACTATTTTTGGACAAAAGTTTGTCTTTGGAGTTGAAGAGGTTTTGATTGTTGGGCATATGTGTGGGCCCTATGGGCGAAGATCATCACCAGTAAAAATAGATGGGGTTGATAGAATGCAAGATGTATACATGAATGTATTAGAGGTGCGTAGATTCTTGGGAGCATGCGTGTTCTATTTGATATGGATTTCTTACTTTGCATATGTAGTTGATGCTCTATATCAGCTTCTAAGAAAAGGTCGGAGATTTCATTGGAAAAGAAAGCATCAGAAAGCAATAAAGAAATTGAAGCAACTCTTAAAATCTGCTCCTACATTGAGTAGGGCTGACTATTCACATGGAAAGCCTATCATTATTACTATTAATACAAGCCCAATCGTAATTGGATGGGCGATTGGGCAAGATGATGAGGAAGGGCAAAGATATGCAATACGCTTTGGTGCTAAAGTATTGACTGAACGATAGAGAAGATATCCACAGATTAAAAGAGAATTATGGGAAATTGTGATAACCCTTAAATGTGATAAGGAGTATTTTATGGGTGCTCTTGTAGTCATTGAGACCGATTGTTTGCCAGTATTGGGTATGATTATAAGTTGTGCTACCCCGGATATTGCTATGCTCCGGTGGATTGCATACATTAAATCTTTGAACCCTGAATTTCAGCATATTGCAGAAAGAGATAACCCAGTGGCAAACATGTTATCTCGAGTATGCTATGAGAATGAAGATGGGATGATGGATGAGGAGGAAGAAGATGACTTGCGGCTGAAAATGATGTTGCAAGAGTGAATTTAGCAATGCAAGGTGTTGCTATAGCATTGGCAAAAGTTTAGATGACAAAGATTTTATACTTTGTGGGCTGACAGAACAACTCATAGTGCTATTACATGATATATGCCTGTAGAATTAATGTATGGTAAAAAACCTATCATGCCAATAGAAGAGATGACAATCACATGGAGAGTGCTACCTTGGGAGGAGGAGTTGAATCGAGAGGAGTTATTAGCCTTACGGATTAGACAGTTGGAAAAAAAGTCAGGAGACATAGATGTAGCAATTGCAAAGTTAAGGGCAGCAAGGATACATAACAATAAACGATTTGATAAAATACAATAATTGAGACCAAGAACCATACAAGATGGGGATTGGGTATTGGTTTATGATAGTGGTTTAGACAACCAGCATAGTGCTATGTGTAAAGTTTCCAAAAGATGATTTGGACCCTATGTGGTAAGACATGTATTTGATAATGCTACTTATACATTAAATGAGCTAGATGGGACATTCATAAAACTTTAGGTAGTAGGGAAAAGTATCAAATTATTCAAGAGACGGGAATCTATCGTCTATGAGTTGCCAGAATTGGAAGAAAATAGTGGCCATGATATAGGGGCTAGCCAGGAAGATATGGAAGATGAAGAAGCAAATGATATGGTTGTAGAGGATGAGGAGGGCTTAGAATCCGGTGACAACTAGGATTTTGGCACATACCGGAGGATGTGCAAGTTCAGAGGGGATGGATGTCGTGATGCTATGCAGACACAGTGTGAAAAAGCATGGAATGCATCATCATCCGACTTCTTATTAATCAAGAGAGTCAATGTGATCCGAGTCATTAGTGTTAGTGTGAGCTGTATGGATTATAAAAAAATACTAGATTTTTGGATAATTTTAGCTTATTTTTGATATTATTTATTGTAAAAATCTGAAAAAGTTAGAAAAGCTTCTAGATTAGGATGACATGCAAAAAGCAAGTTGTTTTTTAGCTAGTTATGGGATTTTCATAAAAAAGACAGATTGAAAAAATCGTGCGCGTCGCGATTGCTGTTCACAGGCTGAAAATTGCAGTTTGAATTGGAAAAGGAAGAATAAGTGATCTCATGGCTCGAAACGCAAATCTCATGGCTCTTGAAACGCTCCCACATCATGAGTGAAGTTTAATGAGACACTCCCATATCATGACAACTCATGCCTCTTTTCTCAATATTTCCACCTTCTTTAGGAAGCCTTGAAACCTTGCGGATACCCAAAGCCGGGACACATGAGTAAGAAAGAGGATCGATTGGAGAAAAAATGTGTGGATTTCTTGTGGGAAGGTGCTGGAAAGTTGGGGCTCCCACGTGAAACGGGTCTAAAGTGCATTCACGGTGTTCGCATGGATTCTTGGCTACCTTACTACCCTACACTAACAATAGACGGCAGCCCAACAGCAGATTGACACGATTCTCTCATCAGAATCGTAGATCGCTTTTTAGCCAAGATAGACGCTCGCTCTCCCTCTCTCCGTTTCCGCCTGATTCAGCTAGACTGTTTGGCTGACGGACGGAACAGCGGTTTCGATCGCACTATGATCCGTCCAGTGAACTTGGCCGCCTTCTTACTCCTCATCACACTGCCGCTGACCGCCTTGCGGTGCTTCACCATTGCAGCTGCAGCCTCCGCTCTCAACCTGCGTGGCATTTCTCCAGAAGGTTGAGTTTGCAAAACAAGCCGATCTTTTAAAGTGAAGTATCTGATTTAGGGTTTCCATTTATTATCATGATGGACTAGTACGCAAACCTGATTTTTCTGTGGACATATCTTAGCCTTTCTCTGTTTGTTCTCTCCGTTGAGCAGCATTTTTGGTCTACTTGCATACTGTAATGGAAAATCTTACTTATTAGCAAAATCTTTGCATCAACCCCCCTGCAGATGAGAGCTACTTCAAGTCGGATATAATATGGTGCAAAGACGGATCAAAAAGCTTTATTGCTGAACGCTTGAATGACGACTTTTGTGACTGTGCAGATGGGACGGATGAACCTGGTAAGCTGCTGTCTAAGGATGTGATAACGTAGGAAGTTGTAGAACATCCGGGCATTGATAACATGGTCAGGGCTAGGTTGTTGGCAATTAATGGGAATTGCATCATTCTAAGTACTAATTATTGATTTGCTCACTTGTGTTATCAAGTTACTCATTCCTGAATTCACTTGTTTGAGTTTTTCAGGGACATCAGCGTGTCCAAATGGGAGATTTTATTGTAAGAACAGAGGACACACACCACTTCTGATATTTTCATCCAGAGTCAACGATGGTATTTGTGGTAAGAGTGGTCTGCTATTTATACTGCAGCTTTATCATTGTGGCATACATTGTTTACATGACCGATTTCACCAATTATGATGAATTTTCTGCAATGGGTCCATGTCAGATTGCTGTGATGGGAGTGATGAATATGATGGAAGATCTAGGTGCGTTAACACTTGTTCAGAGGCTGGCAAAGTTTTACGGGAGAAGCTGGAAAAGAAAATTGTGACCTTTAAAGAGGGTTTGGAAATCAGAAAGCGTGATGTTGCACATGCCAAAGATATGATTCAAAAAGAGAAAATGGAACTTTCAACCCTGAAGCAGGATGAAAAGAAGCTGAAAGATCTTGTACAGAAACTTAAAGGTAAGATTCAGATTCTTGAAAGGTTTGTACTGTGACAACATGCATTAATATATGTGTAGCTTAAATAGTCAAGAAGCAAAAAGCCACATCTTGGAAGCCACATTTTAGCACATATTGTGCAGTTTTGGCTGTACCAGCAGCGTGATGATGGCAGCCTTAACGTTGTCAATGACAGACTTAAAGATGGTGATGTTACTGGAGATTGCTTTGGTTGCTGTGCTGCTCTGGTGGCAGTGTTGCTGCAGGAGACGACGTTCAAACCCTAGATCAAGGATGAGATTGCCTCGTTGAAAGTTTGTTTTTAGTAGCTTCGATTGCCAAGGTGTGCAGGCTAAGATTGATTTGCCATTACAGCCTGCTTTAATGGATAATATCGGGGTTGCTTTAAGTGCTTGACTGTGGGTTATAGGGGGATATGTGCACCATTTTACTTTACTACTTGTCCATGTGTGCTGTTAAGTGGCAGTTTACAGTACTCTGCTCTTTGTGCAGCAAAGAAGGAGGTGATTGATAAGGCTGAAATGCAAGAAAAGCTGGATCAGGAGAAAGAGGAGCAGAAGAGGAAGGAAGCAGAGAAACAAGAGCGCAATGAGGAGCCCGCAGAGACGAAGAATAGTCAAGAGACGGAAAACAGTGGAGATCTGGATGATCATACAAATCCTACAGAAGAGGTGAGATGCCGTGGGGAAAGGCATGCCATTTCCTGACATAATGGGGAGTAGTGTAAGTTACTAGGATTTGTGGAAAATGCTCCATTGTATGGCTGATGGGGCATGCTATGTATTGTATTCAAGTTTTGATTCGCTGTTGCCAGCTTGGGGGTTAGCAAAAATAGTATTTCCCTGTCCCAATTGGGGGTAGGAAAGCAACTTCAAATCAACTAAAAGCTCTGGTCATTGTTGAACTCCTTTAGTTCTCGTATCAAACTCTTGCTTCAGTTGGCATCACCCACCATTATGTTTTCTCTATATTGCTTTGGCTTTCTTGTATGCCATACTTTGCAAGGTACATGAAACTCAAGAAGTGGGTTGATTTATTGAATGACTTGCTTCAAACTTTCTTGTGTATCCTTTGATTGAAATATTGGATGGCCCATCGGTAAATCCAACAAGACATAGAAGGCATGCTTTATAAATGTGTGGAATTTTCAGCTTTGTAGCAGTTTCTTGCAGGTATCTCAAAATCTTTGGTTGCTTGTGTCTTGTGAAATGCTACCCTTTTTGTGTAGTGCTTCCCTACCTCGCCAAGGTATGGTTTTTGGTGCTTTGAAAAAAAAAAGGTATGCTTTTTGGCAGAAATTGCTGAGTTAACTGTCTCAGCACACTTTACCCATGACTTCTAGGACCTTCTGAAGAATACATTATAAGGGTATAGGTTTTAAAGCAGCAAAAGACGCTCATGTTATCAAGATGGATGACACCCAGAAATTTGGCTGGGTTATGAATTGCTATATCAAGTTAGACTGAGCTGTTGTAGGCCTCGGGCACGAGAGTTCATGATGTGCTTTAATGGGTAGCTAACAGATCGGTTTGCAGAATAGAGCCTGCTAAAGTGGCCAGCTGGTTGATGAAAGGATGAAAGCTTGTTTTCGTATCTGAGCTAGTGAGAGGCAAGGCTGCATCTACAATTAACTTTATGTTTCTTGAGGGTAGGCTGTCATTACCTTTTTCACCTGTGAACTGCTGTCTTAACTAGTGAAAGATCAAGATCAAAATTACGTTACAGCAACGAATTTATGATAAAAAAATTATGTAATGCCTATTCCTATTTTCTCTGTGAATCAGATGTTTTTTTGTTGGTTCTATGTCATTGGCATAATTTAAGATGAAGCCCTATTCTTGTGCTTATATTCTTGACTGTTGCCTTGGTTGAGTGTTATATCATTGGACATCTAGATGACCCTCCAAACTGTTGGTCAGAACCTTGGTGTAAAGAAATGCTAGGGCAAACATAGAGAAATGTAAGTGTACGACACACATAAACACAATCTGATGAAATGCTCAATGAAGATAACAGTGTATAGAGATGAAGATGATATCTCATATAAGGGGCCTCAAATCTCCATGTCTTAAGGACTGTGGCAGAGATGAGCTGAGAGCAGTGTTGGAGATGGCGAGAACAGCTCTGAGAGTGTGTTGTACTCCAGACAAATCCCTTGATGTCATCGTAGATTTTGGGCAGCAAACACAATGTCTGTAGGCTGAAAACGTGAGGATGCACTTGATGTTGCATGACTAGAGAGGTTAGTTCGTCCCATCCAGCTTTTTGGGAGCAGGGAGGGAGGGTAGGACAGGCACCTGAGTAGGGGCTGCTATGATTAGCCAATCGTGGACTGGTGGTGAGGAGTTGCCGTGGCCATAGTCCGCTTGTTGGTCTGCATCATGGTCTCTGTCATGATCTCAGTGGTCTTTGCAAAAATCCTCACGGGTGCTTGTGGTTGGAATGCCAATCTTCACAAACTTGGTTGTTACTTCAGTGATCCTTGCGGTCAGGATCCAGACAATCCTGCCAATTGCACTGCTTTGTCATTGATGTCCTTCAGAAAACCTGCATATACACAAAAGAGGTTGCTGTTGATCATGACCTGCTGCAATCATGACATCAGCCAGAAAAACAGGTTGCCTGGCTACAAAGCATCCCTCCTGATGATGATGCTAGCATAAATTGCAGGCTGCTGGAGTGCTGGCTGCTCAAAATGTAGCAGAGGGAGAGAGCAAGCCACAAATGCAAGTGAAGAAATAGCTGCTGTTGATAAAGATGCAGCACTAGAGACCTTGCTTGTAGAAAATGCACCTCTGCAATCCTTGGATGATGGTGCGCAGCAGTGTACAGCAAGAAGGAAGCTCCAATTTTGTCTCATCTGACTCTCGACTTGGCATATGATACCATGTTAGAGTGTGCAGTGGAAAAGAACACAGACATGGAGTGAGAATAGAAGATGAAGACCAGGAAAACAGTGTATAAAGAACCGAGGAACAAATTTGACTGAAACACAAAGTACAAGGCTGCAATCTGTCTGCCCCATCATGCAGCTGGTACATGCGAGGGTGCCAATTGGAGGTAGGAGATGAACATGATGATGATGAGGGAGGTTGGACTGAAAACAATTCATAAAATAGCGGAGAGTAGGAGGCAATAAATAGGCCAAAATCTTAACCTGCATTGGACCAATCAAAACCACTGTTAGGTATGAGAAATGCCTATGCAGGTCTATTTGTTGCAAATGAACTATTTGTCCTTGCCCATGTCTGCCCATGTGGCTCAAATGCCTGAATAGCTGATGGCCCACACTTGTTGCCCATCATGGTCATGCAAGGGGATTGAGAGAATGCCATAGGGCAACAAGAAGCTCCACCTAAAATGTCTAGAAGGGATGAATGGATGGATAACGACTATATCAGAGCTCCTAATGTCCTCATTTGACTCGAACTGAGGCTTCAAGTAGGAGATAACCACAAAGAGAAGACATAGATACACATGCTCCATAGACCTTGTTCAAATGACCATTTAGAAAAGTGCTCTTGACATCCATATGATAGATTAATCAACCATGGTGGACAACAAGGCTATTAGGAATTTGAAGGATGACAGATGCATTGTGGTAGCAAAAGTCTCTTTATAGTCAATGCCATGTTTTTGTTGAAAACCTTGCACTGTTAGCCTTGTACTTGTCCAAGGTCCCACTTGCTTTTAGCTTTGTACGGAAGTTTTGCTTTGTCCTAATCAGTTTATCGTGACTAGGATGATCCACCAAAGTCCAAGTGCCATTGTGGTCAATCTATGCTCTTTTCCATGTGGCAAGGCATCGATTGGGATCCTTGAGGGCTTTTAGCCATGCATTCAGCTCAAAATGTGCCACGTAATCTGTCATAAAGACAAACACAAAGAAAGTAGAAGGTGCGAGCCTAGTAGGTCCTCTTGGAGCATCTAATGTTGCCAATAAATGCATTTCCTACATGCAAGAAATTTTCGAAAGGTCTAGGCATTTCTAAAGCGCAGGGAATGTTTGAATCTATCTCATACTCAATAGATTAAAGTTGACCAAATCCAACATGTTATTGCTATTTTGACATTGATTGACTTTGTATGTTTGAGAAGTCTTAAATCTATCGCATTTTGCTTCTTTCATATTCATGGAATTTGGTTGATGATCTTGAAATATGATACATGTAAATTGTTGGTTAGTTGATTATTCACTTAGGTTTTGTATACAATGTTGAACCATATTTAATGTGTGTTTTGTTGTAGCCCATGAGACTTGAAGTATATTTGCATGTATTTAACCAATTCATAATTTTCATCTTAAATGAAACACGCTTCTTACGTTTTAGGAAACTCATATGAAACCTTTGAAACCCAATTCATACCTCTTGTTTTTGAAACCCTTGGCAACTATTGGAGCATCTTGGATGAGGCGGGTGGAATGACCCTTAGATCCCGCATGGCTTGTTGGTACTAGCAAGGTTATGGATCCTAAGGAGGTGGCTTGGGGATAGAAGTCTTTGCAAGTGGATTAGAATTGGAAAGTAGATGTGGCTCACAAGGCACATGAGAGGAAGTATTGTTTGTGATGGACTTTGGAGTTCGCAAAACATCATTCTCATCAAATATGACATCCCTCTAAATCAAGATCTGTTTGTTCAAGGATTGAACAAATGGTAAGCCTTGGCTTTGGAGAAATATTCCACAAAGATGTGAAGCTCAGATTGGAGCGTGAGTTCACTTCTCTTGTCATCCAACATGTGTGCGTACATGTGTGTACGTGTGACTAAGACCGAACTATTACTTTTGATCATAGGTGCTTAGACAATTTGGCTGCAAAGAGCACAGACTATATAGTGTTCATTGCATTTTGGTTCCTATGCCCAATCACTTAGTTTTGTAAAGGGGAGTTGGTCAAGGTGAGCTTGCATTGAATGCTATGTGCATGTAATAACTTAGAGAGCTCGCTATTTCTTTTTCTTCCTTTAGATACACCAATTTGATTGTTCACTAAGCCCACCCATGTATCAATATAAGTAAAGGCTTTAGTTTTTCCTTTAAGGAAATAAATAGACACGTATCGAGAGAAACCATTCAAGATGAGAAATTAATATTGAGAACCATTTAAGGAGGGTGAGAACTAGTTACCACTAAGGTTGAGGTGAATCAATTTCAATATCCCCTCAGCTCTATGGGTAGCACTTTACAGAAAGGGATTTGGTGTTATTTCCCCAATTGACACATTTTGCATGAGCTAGTTTCATGGTGGAGGCTCAAGTGGTGTTTAGACAGCTCATAAAGAGAGTCGCATGCAAAGTGGCCATAAACAAAAGTGCCAATGACACTCCTTGTTGGAAGGAGCTTTGGTTGTATCCAAGTTGTGTATATGATGAAACTTAGAGCTCTCGACAATTGGCTAGGAGAGAAATTGTGGCATTAGATAAAGGTGATTAAGCTATACCTTGCCTCTAGCTATCATTAGATTGGTAGTGCCATCAAGGATCTTGAGTGTGGTCTTCATGAACAAAACTTCTCTTCCCAAGAGGCAAAGCGCGTATTACACTCAAGGCTCACCCCTAACTAGGGGACATTATATACATTGTCTATTGTAGTGAGATCTGGGCCTTGTGTCAAGCTTAATGTCTTAATGCCTCAGATCTTGGCCAAGGAGTTGTTACCACAACAGCCATCTCCTACTGCAAGCTTCGATGAGATGAAGATGTCTCAAAGGGTCTTAAGATGTGATGTGTGGCTCCACTATCCATGATCCACTTGGCTGTATGGCTGTATGGAAGAGTGGGTGGGCCTTTATGGAATTAGATTTGTTGGGAGTCACCTTATAGGTGTGGACCAAGCTCTCATTCTCACAAGTGTCTCTACAACTTCCCCTCCAAAGTTGAGAAGGGCATGGGTTGTGATGGCTGTCTGGTGGTTGAATGACCAAGAAGTCTCCATTGGCTTTGTCAACCATCCGAATGTGGAGGGATTGAGTATTGCCACCATTTTACTTCCAGTGAGGGGGGTCATCTGCACTAGATGGGGCTGAGGTTTGAGGCCTTTTTTTTGTTGGGGTGGTGGGGGGTGGGGGTGGGGGTTGGGTTGGATGACCTTGGGGTTAGATCAACACACATCATTGATATAGTTTTTCTTCCTTATTATTCTTTAATATGCTTTGGCAACCCACCTTTAATTCTGATTGGGAATCACGTTGCTCCTTACCAGTCTTTTTAAATTCATTGCTGTTCTTTCCACACTCTTGCTTCCCCTTTTGAGGCATGGAAACTAAGGTCCCCTTTGAAGATGACAAATGAGACATCTTGTGAACTTGGTCAAACAACCTTGCAAAGCACAATAGTTGATAAACTTATAGAAGGTGGGCAGTTGATTCTGATAGATTGTTTTGCATGATATTAAGAGTGGCAGATCAGCAAAGTGGCAGGTGCATTACCACTTTGCAAGCTCTGCGGTCCATCTCTTTACGTTTCTTTCTATGCTTGTATGGCTCGTAGCCATGTTGTGTGTAGGTTGCTGTCGTGTGAGCACATTGGGATGGTGTGGGCTGGTGATATGAGGTGCCAGCCCTTACGAATGTGGCCTGTTATGCTGCTGGTCCTAGGCTCAGGGGTGAGCCTTTTTGGAGTCGAGTTTGATGTCCATTTTTAAAGGTCCTTTCACACAAGTATGGCTTTTATTGGGTCTCTATGCAAGTTGGATCCTAGGCGGTTGTCTCATTTAGTGAATCAGTTTTATTTTCTATGTAAATGCAAGTGATCCATGACGCTTCATCCTTGCAGTGTCAGCTGTTAAGCATCAGTGTACATGGTTGATTCGTCAGCCTGTTGTCTTTGACCTCTGTGGACTCACTATTATTGCGGTCTTCTTATCCTAGTGAAGCTTGCACCTTCCTTTGGAATTTTGTTAGGAAGCTACTCCCTGCTCTGTGTCTCTCAGTTTGTATTTGAGGTCCCCAGGAGGCAGCATGCATTTGCATGTGCAATCAGTCCTCATTTGAGAGGTTCTGTAATTGACACTTTTAAGGCCTCAAAGTGCCTGGTTTGTTGGTTGTGAAATATTATTATTGTGTTTCTTGTACAAGTATTCTGTATAGTACTGCAAATCATTGCAGGCTTCTCTCCCTGCAAACTTTCTATCATCGAACTTACTACTTGGGAGGGTGAGATTCTGCTGTTTTGAACCTTCCATTGAGAATGGTTAATTGTGGAACTCTAGATGATGCGGCTTCTTTGTAGGGAGTTTTGCTCTATTTTTGGTGACTTTGTGATATTCACTTAGATTTCTGTTGAGATTTTCTCCTTATGGTATTTGGATACCACTTGGGAAAAGACTTCATTTGAAGAGGCCCATGTTGCTATCTGGGAGACGTTCTTTCTTGTAGCAGGGTAGATACTTATGCTAGTTCTGGAAGGTGGCAATCTGCAAATTAAGTTCAAGATAATTGTGTTCCTTTAACTATTAAACTGTTGTTTGTTAACCTCCTCTCGTGAGGTGTTGCACATTTTTCTTTTATATTGACATGGCATGTGCATGTGCCACTCTGATGCTGCAATGAATATTTCCTCAACCTCGTTGCATGTGAACTACAAGCTTCTTCAGATTGGCTTACAAGAAGAGATGGAAAAAGGTTCATCAGAGGCAATGGTTGCAGAGAGCATGTCCAAAGAAGAATTAGGACGGCTTGTAGCATCTCGTTGGACAGGAGAGGATCCAACTCTTGAAAGTAGAGATGCTATTAATGCAGAAGAAGATCATGAAATGGACTCAGAAGATGAGGTTCATCATGATGATTATCCTCATGCAGATGATGAACAAGAAGGTGAGGATTCTAGTGAGGATGAGGATGAGGATGAAGATTCTGAGAATGAGTATGCTGATGCGTATAATGAAGCAACATTGGGAAGTGTATCAACAGGTATGTCAGATGACCCCCAAATATGTTTTAAGTGGGAAATCTCTGTGTTACTTTGGAGCCTGCTCATCATTTGACAGTTTACTTTTGTTTGATCTAAGGATATATGCATTTATTTTCCAGATTCTCAAGATGTTGAGGCTTCTGAAGGGTCATGGCTATGGGTTAAACTGAGGGAGGCATTTATGACTTTTTCAGGCTTTTATAAGTTTTCCAGTTTGCCATTTGATAGATCAGGCAAGTTGTAAAATATAGCTAAATATATCTATGTGTAAGGAACTATATCCTATTTTATCAATATCTGGAAATCCTTTTCATGTTTTGTACAGAAGCTAATCATGTTCGAAAGGAGTATGAGAAGTCAACATCAAAACTTAGTGAGATACAGTCCCGAATTTCTGATCTGGAAAAGAAACTGGAGCAGGATTTTGGTATTTATCTCCTGCTTCTCTTGGAAAGATTTTGTAAGCTGCATTTTTGCATGTTCCAAAGCAGGTGGTATGCACGTTTACCGATACTAAGTGTCACTATGCAGGAAAGCATGGGGAATTCTATAGCTTCTACGGGCAATGCTTTGAAGAACGGCAGAAAAAGTAGGTTCTAACTTTTAGATTGTATGCTAAAGCCATGCATATCATGAGGTGAGAAATGATGTTTTCTGAGTGTTTATGAAGTGTGTGTGTGCACTATTTGAAAAATTGAAGAGGATTCTGATGCTACATGCTGTATTATGTACTGTCATGGCAGTTTAGATTTTAGCTTATTAATTTTATGAATGGAAAAGCAAACCATGAGGTAAAGCCTGGAGGAGTTGCTTGGTGGTTAGTACTGAGCAATCAACAAATATAGAAGAACATTCCTTAGAATGAAGAGTCTGATATGATAACGCAGGAATAAGTAGGCTCTCTTCCATGGCAAAAACAGCTTCAAAAAGGTCTCCTATGTAATCTCTCTCTCTCTCTCTCTCACACACACACACACACACACACACACACACACACACACACAACCCATGCACAAGGAAGGTACATTTTTTCTAGAGAGTTATATTGATTAGGGTGGGATTCTATAGGTTAGTTAAAGGATCACTGAGAGATTATTTGTACACGATGGTAACCTATACTTGTAGTAGTCATAGTTAATCATTTTCATTTTCATTGTTGTTCTCTAGTCAAGATGACATGGTCAGATGCACACATTTCTTGGTCTCATAGGTATGGTAACCATGAAACATGTTTCGTTGGCATTGAAACACAAAAAGCCTGAAATGTTTTAGTGAAGCGCCTGAGTGAAATGGCTGACTAAAACATGATATTAAATGGATTAAAAAACTATTTTTCCTTATTTTTTGAGGTTTTTGGACACTCTATATATAGGATACACTTAATTTGTAGATATGAAAGGATTCACATGGTATAAATGTGTAAATTGTAATTTGTAACTTATTGTTTATAAAGAAAACCATCTCATATGTATTATTCAACTGTTTCACTTGGTGTTTTGCTTGGGACTTGCCCAAAGGTGAAATGTTTCGGGTTGAAATGGATCATTTTAGGGGTGAAATGTTGCGAGTGTGAAACATTTCACGGTTACCTTACTCATAGGCCCTTTTGGCTTTTTGGAGACGTAAATACATTTTTCTTTCTTTCTTTTCTCTCTTTGTGCAACCATCTTTGACACACAAGAAGGTCCATGTGGCACTTAATTTTGTTGGTACAAGAAGGTTGCATAGTTTTCAGTCCAATCCATATCAACTATAGTGTCATCATTCATGTGCTATTGAACATGCATACTAGTAGGTTCCTCCCAATGAAGCAGAACATTGACTATTGGAGATGGATAGAACTTTGACCGAGTATTATAGGTCTTTTGCATTGGAGTTGCTTTATCAACATTTGCCATTTCATAATCTTGATTGGAGTCATGAATTTGAATTTACATTTGGACTCACCTTCCTAGGTTGATTTGCTTTTCAGCCAATTTGTCAATTCACACTAAAGGACCACAAATGTATAAGTATGCTCATCGAAGGGTTGGCCATGAGGATCCTTAGAAAGCTTCACAGTAGGATCAAGAAGAGTGGGTATGGGTTGTGTCTAATCGCAGTACAATACTGATCCACTAATTGAGGGGCATGATCTTTGTCGAGATACAAAAATCCCATCCTTGTGTCTAAACATCTCTATGCTCAAGAAATATGACAATTGAGCAAGGTCAATCATTTCAAATGTAGAGAAAAGCTTGAACTTTTATATTTGTTATGATAGAATTCGAGCCCCCGATCAAAAGATCATCCACATACGGTAGGATATGGGTAACCCCCTTTGAAGTGTGTTTGACATATAAATTTTATTACAAGGTGTAGAATGTTAACCATTAGATTCAAGGAACTCATCCATTCTATGAAATTGGAGCATGGTGTTTGCTTTAGCCCATAAAGAGCTTCCTCGTAAATGAAAGACCTTGTCTTGATTATCGATGGTCTAGAAGAGAGAATCAAAGGCTTCTCCATACAGGCCTTCTCCTTTGAATAGTCATTAAGAAAGACACTTTTAATATCCATCTAATGGATAGGTCAGTTGTGATGAGTGGCTAGTGCTACCAAAAGACAGATTGGAGTCAACAATACAGTTGGTGCAAAGTTTTTTTCATAGTCAGTTCCTTGCTGTTGTTGAAATCCTTGCACTGTGAGGTGGGCCTTGTACTTATCCAAGGTTGCATTAGCTTTTAATTTAGTTTTAGAAATCCATTTTGTCCCAATGACCTTGTGGCTTGGATGATCCATTGAAATTGAGGTTTTGTTTCGATCAATGCTCTCAAGCTCTTGTTCCATGGCCTCTTGCCATTGGGGATATTTTAGAGTCTCTTGCCAACTCTTCGGCTTAGAGTGCGCTATGCGATGTGTCTACTTCTAGTGGATGAACCAGGACCTCGATTCCTGCGATTGTTTTTTTCTTTAATCCTTATCCTAAGGTTTACAACATTAAAAGTCTCTTTTCTTTAACTCCCTTTCACACCCTCTCTATCAAACCTCATTCCACACTAAACCAGGTTGATAAAACCCATTCACACCTCCACTTTTCCACCTCAAGATTAAAATCTGTTTGCATTAAAAAAGGCCAATAGAACCCTAAAATGCTATGTATCCCAAAATCTATGTCAAAGAGAGCTTGTTAAGACAAGGTCATGAACTTAATATTGTCCAATTGTAAAAGCATAAAGCAAAAAGAAGAGGTATCACACATCAATGAAGGGACAAAAATCACAACAAAGGCAAAGAGCGTGAAGACTAAGGAGTCTAAGAAGATTAAAAACTGCACCAAAGAGTGTGAAAGAAGCCAAAGGAAGATGAAGAAGATACTTTCCATTGCTACAAACAAAATGCTTTACAAAAATTTTCCATCATGGATTATGTTTTTCCAAAGTAGATCTTTTCCATAGTGGATCTCGAATTCCCTTAGTGGATCTTGTTTTCCATAGTGGATGTAAAAACCATACCAAGATGTAAAGTTTCAAGCCTTTATTTGACTAGGTTGCCAAAGAGGTAATCTCCTGGTCCATGTTCAAATGCAGGGGGGCAAAAGTGAGCAAAGGTAGAGACTCATCATTTGAGGGGGAGTGTTGAGAATAGCAAATGATGCTTGTCCACAAGTGGCTTTGTATGAGATATATGACAAAGATGTATGCTTTAGAAGCTCTAGGAAGAGATGTCCAATATCCCATAAGCATAGAGAAGAAAAGTGGTACTATCCATAAAGCTATAAAGGCATGTACTTGACACTCATTTCAATGTCATGGAACAATCATTTTGAGTCGCTCACGATTGTGTTTATAAGTCCAAGCTAATCTATCTTGGAACCTAATTCACTTGAGTTACAATTTCTCATTCTAATCATGTATCATGTGTTTGATTTGCGTCCACCATAGCTTATCTAGTTCTAGGTCCATGATTCTCAACGCATGAAACTTTGGGTTCTTTGCAAGAGCTAGAGCACAGTGGTTGTCGAGGCATAGCTTCGTAGGTCTTGTCTGTGGAAAGCCAATCTCTATCAACATGGGACGGAGCCAAACTGCCTCCATAGTGGTAGAATATAAGGCACGATACTCAATCTCTGTAGAAGAAAGGGCCACAGTAGATTGCTTCTTGCTATCCAAGAGATTTCACCCAATCCAAGGGAGAAGGCATAACTTGTAGTGGACTATCTTGAAACCACTTTACATACCTAATCAGAGTTATTTCATCTAGAAAGAGTAATCTGCTTTGCATACTTGATCTTGTAGGATCGAGCCCCTTGTAAATATCGAAGATCATGCAAAGCTGCTCTCTAGTGATCTCGAGTAGGAGTCTTCATAAAAGAAGACAACAAAGCCACCACAAAAAGAAATATTTGACCGAGTGTGGACGACGAGCTAGATGAGTGAACCAACAAGACACTTGTAATGGGTGGCATTTGTAAGGGGAACTCTTGCTGCCACAAGCTTGGACTCAGGGTCCATGGAGCATAAAATAGCGAGACACTCAACCATACCAAATGCCGAAAGTAACTCTTAGATGTACCTATGCTGGGAAATGAAATGCCCTGTGCCATCTGATAGATCTCCATACCAAGAAAGAAGTGTTGGAACCCAAGATCTATCATGTCAAACTCTTGTCTCAAAACTTCCCGAGTATGATCAACCTCTTGAGTATCTCTCCTTGTGATGATGTGATCATCCACATACAAAATGACCAAAACACACTTGCCATCCTTAACCTTGTAGTATAGGTTGGGGTCATGATTTGATTGATGGAAGTAATTCTGAATAAAGAATCAATCAATCCTCTAGTACCAAGCTCTAGGAGCCTGCTTCAGTCCAGAAAGGACCTTCCGCAATCTATAGACATGGTTATCTTTCCCTTGCACAAGAAAACATGGAGGCTATGAGATATAGATCTCCTCCTCAAGGACACCATTCAGTAAGGTGAACTTGACGTCCACTTGATAAACATGCCAGTTGTCATGAAGGAAATAAGTGATTTGTCTCGATAGAGTCAAGCTCATCTTGCATAACTTGCTGCTAAACATCTTGTGCAAGTGCCTCATCAATTGTAGTAGGCTCTGAATCTTGGAGAATATCACACAGACTTTGAATCTTGGAGAATTTGTGATATAAGAGCATAGTTCAAACAAAGTGAACTCTCTCACTGGGCCTATAGGTTTGCATGGACCTTAAGGAGTAGTAGGAACGTGAGTGACACTTGAATCCTGTATGAGTTGCATACCAACAAGGAATTTGAATAGACACCTCTTGTTGTGAGGGAGATTGAGTAGCCTTTGGAACTTGCAAGGCATCTATTTGTGTAAGGAATTCCTCCTCACTAAGTAAAGGTAGATCCTCCCCATCTGAAGAAGGCTTCTTCTTTGATATCTGAGTGACCCTACAAGACTCTTGAAGGGAGGCTAAAGGGGTGGAAGTACTCAGCGAAGAAGTAGTCCCATCCACCAAAGGTGGAAGGGAAGTTAGTGTAGGGGGTGGAGAGGGAGGAGGGGGACGAGCCAAAGATGAAGGAGTGCAAATATTCAATCTGTAAAGAAGGAGGGGATTTGAAGGTGGGGGAGGGTCAGTCGATGACGAAGAATCACTTGTAATAGAACCATCAATAGGATCCTTGAAGGCCATAACCTTATCAAAGGTCACATCCTTGCTCACCTCAATCTTCCAAGTGTTTAGGTCGTAGAGCCAATATCCCTTTGTAGTAGTGCTATATCCCACAAAGATGGGCTTTCTTGACTTCTAGCCGAGCTTCGTCTTTCTCTTCTTCTTGTCCACATAGAGAAATGCATCACACTCGAAAATGCAAAAATGAGACACTAAAGGCTTCTTTCCGAAGAAAGCCTAATATGGAGTCATGTCTTGTAAGGCAAAAGTTAGAGATTGGTTACGGATGTCAGCGGCACTAGCCACTGCCTTACCCCAAAGGGAATGAGGAAGACCTCCATGCTTCAACATCAATCGGGCAATCTCTAGAATGGTCTGATTTGTACGCTCCACCACACCATTCTCTGATGGTGTCTTTGGATGAGAATACTCCACCCGAATGCCACGATCCTTGCAAAATTGAGAAAAGAGGTGAGAAATAAACTTGCCACCATGATTTGCTTGAATGCCATGGACTTTGAAAGTGGTTTGCGTCCTCGCAAACACCTTTCACTCGCAAAATCAAGAGTATGCCTCGCTCTTATACTCCAAAAAATAAGGCCACACATAACAACTGGAGTTGTTTAGGGTAAAGTGGTCGGTTTAATGACAACTACCAACCTTGAGTTCGATCGAAGATCAGATATGGCATATTACTCAACTACCTACTAATACATCATCGTGAGCTTCAACTTGAACAACATAAAAAAATTGGGATGTTTTTGGCAATCTTTTTGGCTCACGATTTTTATCCAACAACTTTCTTGTGTTGTTAAAAAAGCCCGCAGTTTTGTGACAGTAGGTGGCCTTGCAAAAAATGCGGAGGAGGGCCATTAGTATGACAGTTTTTCAGCATTTTCCCCCAATGAGTGAATGACACGTTATCTACTTTGTATTTTGATGTGTTTCACGTTGCCATTAAATTGGGGATTTAATGTGACAACAAAATGCCACTAAATAGGGGGCCATTATTTTTTTGACCCTCTTTCCCTACAATTAGGATTAGATACTTGGCCTTCCCAAGGGAGGTTGTGCCCATAGGTCTGCAAAGGTCAGTGTGCACCAACTCTTGCAATGTGGCAACGTGTGGATGTGGTTGCTTATGCTGCTTGCCCCTCAAGCAGCTAGGGCACAAACGGTGAATAGGAGGGAAATCAGGAAGTCTCTCCACTGTCTTCTTTTGAGAAGCCGATGTATTGAATCAATGTTCAGATGACCATAGCGAGCATGCCAAAGCAGCCCAAGCTCGTGGAAAGACCTTGCGACTAAGGTTGTGAGTGTATAAAGCCCACCCTCTTCTGTGCGTGTCCAAAGAATTGTACCTATAGAGGCATCTTCCACGGTAACTACATCGTGTGTAAAGACAACTTGGATACCTAACTTTGTAAGACCATGAATAGACAATAGGTTAAAACCCAAATTTGGTATATAAAGAACCTTGGTTAGAGAAGATTGCTTGCCTGGCAATAAAGGAATAGTTCCCACTCCTTGAACGGGAACAATAGAGTTGTCACCAATGGTGATGGTGCCCCCTCGGGAACTCATATCTTGAAGCCAATCTTGTATGTAGGTCACGTGAGAAGAAGCCTCACCATCCACGAGCCAAGGCTTCTCTTGTGCGGAAGAAGCAAGAGTTGTATCCTCCTTGACAAATACATGCACAAAGATTGACTTTGTTGTAATTGGGGCCGCCTTCGAATCATTCGAATCCTTCTCCTTTAGCTTCAAATGGGGGTACTTTTACTTCTGGAGGTGAGTGTCCATTGCACATTGTGGGTAGTTGGGCTTTTTCTCCTTCAAATCCTTCTTGTCCTCTTCCTTCTTTTCCTTGGCCTTCTCCTTCTCCTTCTTATTCTTCCCTCCACTTGTACCTGCAATAAATGCCGTGCTGGAGCCAAATCCATTGGCCCCCACCTCTTTGATTGGCTTGTCATGTTCCAAGACCAGCAATGAAAGCTCCTTCCAATGAGAGTTTCTTGCGGGTTCTCGAGGTGATAAGGATGGTGTAGAAGACATTGAACCTAGGAGATGGCAGTTGAGTCAAAACAATCATAGCCACGTCCTCAAAAGAGGTCTTATGTCAAAGAGAGGCAAGCTCACCCCTCATATCCTCCATCTTCGTGATGTTCTCCTTCAAGGGACTTGGAAGGAGAGGCATCAAGACTGAGCATCCACAACTTCTTTTGAAGGGGGATCTTGTGGGCAAACATCTTGTGTTGATACGAAGACACAAGCTTACTCCACACTTCCGTCGCGTTCTTCAACCTGCGCATAAGGACAGAATCTTGCAAACTCATAAAGAGAAAGGATTTGGCTCGAGAGTTGAGCTGATCCCATAAGGTTGCACAGTCCATGGAAGGCCCATTTGCTAGATTCTCCTTAGGATGGGGAATAGAGGCAGAAACTAGCTCCCACAGATCGAAGATGTCAAGTATACACTCCACCTTACATGACCACAACGAATAGTTGGAACCATCTAGTTTCTCTTCTTTGGGCAAGGAAGGTAGAACATGCACGTGAATAGATGGTATCAAGGAAGGCATCTTCACTTTGGATGCAACATTTACTTTGGATGGGGCCCTTTGTGATAGATGAGTGGAAGAGGGACGGGTTCGAGGAGACTCCTCTTGCACCAACAGCCACAAAACTCTCGATAATCATGTGTCCGATCAGAAGAGTGGCTTTACAGAAGCTCCTTGTATGAGTCATCAAAGCCTTGAAACTGGTTTTGGTAAGACATCTTCCAACCTTGCAATCACCCAAAAAATTGCCATAGAAGATGCTACCGCCTCCGAAAGATGGCGACTGACTGTAGAAGCTAATGTGGTAGCAATAAATGCAGCCGCATGATGAAGAAAAGATGCTGCTTGCACAAGAAGTTGATGATTGGTCACTATGAAGGGTTGGCTTTATTGAAATCCTCTAGATATGGCTGCATTTGCAGCAAACGCAAGGTAGACAGCCTGTAATTTGGCAAGGGGGAAGCTCTGCAACAACAAATCTCAACATTGTGCTCTCGCTTAGGCAATGATACCATGTGAGTGTGTGCAACAGAAGAAGGAACACACACACACACACACACACAAAGCGTAGAAGATGAAGGAAAAAAGACTGCACTTACTGAAGAAGAATGCTGAATACAATGATAAGGACTGATCAGTCCCTGCACGCAGCCCTAAGTGTGAGGGCACCAGATCAGGCTGAGATGATGATGTCAACACTACTGAGTTGGAGAGTGTTGGAGACAGAGAGTGCAAAGCTTGCAAAAGATAAATGATCTTCCAAGTGAGGGAGGGCTGCTATATATAGCCAACTCCCACCAAAATTGGCCGACTGCAAAAATATGCCCTAAATGACCAATTGCTCTTGGGAGAGGCAATAAATGCTGGTCAATTGCTCCTGTGCAGTCCGATTGCAATAAATGTGTAGTCATTAATGTGGCAGCCCACATGTGTGGCACAAAAAATAGCATACATTGTCACAAACCTAGATAGCCTAGGAAATGCACACTAATATGTACAAACACCAAGAAAAGACGAGAAATGCACCTAAAATTGCCAGAGCTCCCATGTCTCCGTTGGACTCTAATAGGAGGCTGGAGTTCACAACTAGACTGACATGACTAAAATAGGTAGGCTAACATTAGGTGGGTTCATTGGAACACAACAAGGTCCACTACACATAGCCATGTTGGCAAATTGTAGTATCAAATGGTCAACACTCTAGATTGGGAAAGCTTTGGTAGGTAACCCATGAGAGGAGTACCGCGAAAGTGCTTGGTTTGGAGGATGAGCCTTCACCATTGGTGTACCTGCACCACCGGTGCACCTCCACCATTTGGGTGTGCAAAAGTAGAGGATCTATAGGGAAAAGATGTATCTATGTTTAAAGATTCCCCTAGTGTGGTGTGTGGTGGAACAAGTGGAATTGTGAAGGGTGATGTGAAAGATGATGTGAATGAAGATGTAGAAGTAGTGGGAGAGAAGGGTGGGACTGGAAATGTATCTATGCTTAAAGATTCCCTTAGTGTGGTGTGGTGAAATAAGTGGAATTTGAAGGGTGATGTGAAAGATGATGTGAATGAAGATGTAGAAGTAGTGGGAGAGAAGGGTGTGATTGGAAATTGTGGTGTTGATGGAATTGATGTGAATGAATTAGACTAATTTTGAGGTGAAAACTAAAATGTGGGAGAAGATGGTGTGAAAACATATGAAACACCAACATCAAATTGACTCAAAGATGCAAGACTTGAAGGTACTACTAGAAGTATTACCATTTCTTCTTATAAGCACCTCTTCTTGCATTTACATATAAGAATTTGTCCTCTTCAAGTGAGAGGACTTAAATTTGTGAAGATTGGGTGTTATCTTCTTCCTAATTATTTCCAAAATCTTCCATAGAAGTTGGAGCAATGGAAGTGGAAATAGAAGTGTGGACTTGTGCACCTTGCATCAGAGTAGAGGGAGGAGTTGTGAATTGGTGGTATGTACTTGGTGTCTGTATCTCCGATTGGGTGGCCAATCCTAGTTGGATGCTTCGATGATCCTGCAAGATCTTTAGACTTGTGCATAGAATCTAAAGGGAGATAATCAATGTTACCTTCAATGACTTCTTGGGCTCAGTACGTGAGGATCAAATCGTATTTGGTGCATGAAATCTTGTATGGACAGAATTGTCCATGGTAGTCAGATGTTTCTCTTCCTGTATTGTAATCTTTGGGAGTTAGTTTGAAGTACCACTCTTGCTCGGTTCACAGTATAGGTTGTTCAGGAGATTGAAGTGGCGTGGATGAGCTGGAATCCATTTGTCAGAGTGCAACTATGCGGAAGCGTGGGACCAAGATTGAGAGAGTGAACAGAGAGAAGAGAGAGAGAGAAAGAGACAATGAAACACAGAAATCTGCAGTGAAGAATGCTGTATAGGAATGCAGAATTATACATGGGTGCAAAGAGAATATCTGCGTATGTCTCCGCCTTGAGGACCTCGATCTCCATCAGCCCGAGTGCTGTCTGTCACCAGCAGGCTGTCTTTGTCAGATACAAGTGATAGACAAGTGCGGGAAGGGCTGCTACAAATAGCAGAAGAAAATACCAAAAAATGACCAGCATCAGGTCAGCTGCATTTAATGCAGCTGACTGTATAAAAAAAATGTCCGACTGCTCAGCCTGGTCTGTCCGACTGCAGACTGCCATGTGGCATCTGTGCTGGCTGCTGACCTGGCACACAAACTGACCTTGAACAGCTCTGCACACTGCCGGAAAGAGGAAAATGCCTAGGGGATGATCTCTTAACACCCCCTTTCAGATCCTAGACAAGGCATAAGGCTGAGGGATCTGGCATGTCTTCGAAGAAGAGCCTGGGGAAGCGCCTTTGTGAACAAATCTGCAAGATTATCCTTTGTCTTGCAGTACTTCACATCAATGGTCCCATCCAAAAGCTTCTCCTGAATGAAGTGGTGCCGGATATCAATGTGCTTCGTCCAGGCATGGAATATAGGATTCCGTACCAAGGTAATGCAACTTTCATTGTCGCACCGTAGAAGAAGAGTAGGACGAGTTTGGGGGCAGCCAAGCTCTTCCAACAATCTCCGAAGCCACACAACCTCACATGTGGTGGAAGATGCGGCCCGATACTCCGCCTTAGTAGAAGAAAGGGCTACCGTGGGTTGCTTCTTACTATTCCATGAGATAACACTTGAACCCAAGATAAAACAATAGCCTTTAGTAGACCGCCGGTGGTCCACATCGCCAGCCCAATTCGAGTCGCTCCAACCTGCAAGATCAAGAGCTGAAGCATCTGAACCTGCTGGATAAGAAATCCCTAAGTCAAAGGTCCCCCTCAAATACTGAAGAATCCTTAGGGCAGCCTGCCAATGCATCTGTTTGGGTTCACTCATGAACCTTGTCAAAAGACCTACAACAAAACAAAGATCAACACGAGTGTTGAGTAGCCAAATTAAGGAGCCAATCAGTTGACGGTAGCAGGTAGCATCCGTCAAGGGAGAAGCTGAGTGTGAAGTGGCCTTCTAGTTCGGATCCATAGGAGTAGAAATGGTCCGACAAGTCTCCATCTCAAAAGTCACCAAGAGCTCTTGAATGTATCTTTGGTGAGAGATGAAAATCCCCCTTTGAGACAGATAAATCTTGTGACCCAAGAAGAAATGAAGAAGCCCCAAGTCCATCATCTCGGATGTCTGATGTAAAGCTGTCTTTGTTTCTTGGACCTTTTGTGCATAGTCACCTGTAAGAATCAAATCATCAACATACATCACAAACAACACACGACCAGCCTTGGAAGTGTGCACATAAAGTTGTGGATCGGCCTTGGAGCGTCGATATCCCAACTTTGATTGAAGGAACGAGTTAATCTTCTCGTTCCATGCATGCAGAGCCTGTTTTAGGCCATACAAGGCCTTCTTCAACTTGTATATTTGCCCATCCGAGGATCCAAAACCAGGAGGCTGCTCCACATAGATCTCCTCCTTCAAGTCACCATTGAGGAAGGCCGACTTCATATCCAACTGGTAGATAGACCATCTCCTATGGCTGACCAAGGCAAGAGTAGCTCGAATAGTTGCCATATGAGCAGTGGGAGCAAAAGTATCATGGAAGTCAATGCCTGGGCGTTGAGCAAAACCTTTAGTAACAAGGTGGGCCTTGTGCTTGTCCAAAGAACCATCGCTAAGGCACTTGGTCTTGAAGACCCACTTGACGCCAATCACCTTCTTGTGAGAGGGAGGAGGCACAAGGTACCAAGTGCCATTCCTCTGAATAGCCTCCAACTCGACTTCTATAGCTTTTCGCCAATGGTCAGACTGCAAAGCCTCCTTCACGGAAGTGGGCTCTCGATTCTGCATAACACAGGCCATCAAACAATAGTTAGAGCAAACAAGCTCCGTAGAATGTGTCTGGTTCCTCTGTGACCTCTGCGGTCCATCCTGCGGTTTCCACTCCTCAGGGACCTCGATCCTTGAATCTCGGAGCGTATCACGAGCCCAACACGGAGGCTGGATCTCTCCTCGTGGATCTCTCGTCATTGCTCTCCATTTGCTGAAGACTCGGGTGCATCCACCAATGGAAGCTCCACTGGGGTGGCTGGTGGAAGGGAAGACTCGGAATCGGAAGAAGAATCTCCATCAAGAGGCTCTGGCTTCAAAGGAACTGCTTTGGGAGCCCAACCTTTTCCTGGATCTCCAAGTACGGGGTGCTCCTCACCCACCTCTGTGGTCGGAACTTCCACGAACCGCACATCTCGGCTCGTGTAGACATTTCACTTGACGGGATCAAACAAGCGTTAACCTTGGAACTGGGAGCTGTAACCAACAAAAACTTGTCTTTGGGAAGCCACCTCAAACTTGTCATGTTGCGTCTTTGGGATGTGCACATAGGCGTCACACCCAAAGATCTTAAAATAAGAGACATTAGGCTTAGTCCCAAAGTAAGCCTCAAAAGGCGTTATCCTTTCAACGGCCGAAGTGGAAGATCGATTGAGGATGTGAACGGCCGTAGCCACTGCCTTGCCCCACAGAAACTGAGGTGTCTGTAGGTGCTCCATCATGGTGCGCGCTATCTCGATCACACTTTACTTCTTCGGCTTCAAAATGCCATTCTCTTGAGGAGTGTTGGTTTTAGCAAACTCCTAGTGAATGTCCCTGTCTGCACAAAAACGAGCAATTTCATTAGAAACAAATTCACCACCCTTGTCTACCTTGTCTGATCGCAAGGTCTTCAGTCTCTGGCCAAATCAACTCTCTTCAAAGAGAAGCCAATCCTTGAAGTGGGAGAAGGCCTCTGACTTGAACATCAAGAAGTAGGCCCATGTCATCCTGCTGTAGTCATCTACGATCAACATGAAGTATAAGCTCCCCTTTAGGGACTCGGTCCTCATCGGGCCACAAAGATCCGTAGATAAAGCTCCATGGTGAAGTAGACCGCATCGAAGCTTTGTTGCGAATCGCATCCCGATGCTGTTTTCCACGAATGTAGGAGACACATGGCTGTTGGCTCACCACTATGTTCAGCAAACCTCGAACAAGCGATCCTTGCGATGCCTTTCGAAGATACTCATAGTTGAGGTGGCCAAACTGAGCATGCCATAGCTCGGACTATGTGTGAGAGGTAATAAGAAGAGAGATAAGAGCTGTAGAAGACTTCAATTTGTAAATGCCGTTCTCCTTATACCCTAAAGAGAGAACCTTTCTTGATCCACGATCAAGAACTCGAACATCACTGTCAAACTCCAAAAAAAGGCCAAGAGAACAAAACTTTTGGGCCAAAAGCAAATGATACCCTAAACCTGGCACATGCAACACCTCGGAAGTGTGGGTACCACCACGTCCATCTCGCTCCGTGTAGCAATAGACACAGAAGAGCTGTCTCCTATGATAATTCGCCCATGCGAAGGTCGCAAATGGGCAACACCAACGGGAGGAGTCATGTGCCGTGAGGCACCACTATCCACGATCCACTCTCGAGCTTGAGGAGCTGCCATCGTAGCATCAAAAGTCTCCGGTGTAGAGTCCTCAATGACCGCTAAGTGTAGAAAAGCAGCTGATGACCGCTAAGTGTAGAGTCCTCAATGACCGCTAAGTGTAGAAAAGTAGTTGATGAGGGTGTAGCCACTGCTCCAGAATCCTTTTTGTTCTTCTTCTTGGTGTCCTTCTTGTCCTTATTCACGCAATCCTTCTTCCAATGGCCGGTCTTATCCAAATATGGCATGTCGATTCTTTCTCTTTGTCCTTGGATTTGTTGTCCTCCTCCTCCTTCTTTTGGTCCTTCCCCTTCTTTTGAGAGGCTTGACCAACCAATGCCTCCGATTTGGAAGCATTCTGTTCCTTCAATTGTTCCTCTTGGTCCAAGACCATAGGAACCAACTCTTCCCATGGAAGAGTCGACTCCCACCTTGATGCATTAAGAGCGGAATAAAAAGTACCGAATCATTGCGGCAACTGGGACAATAAAGTGATTGCTATGTCTTCAGAAGAAATAGGCTTCCCCGCATTTTGAACTTGCATCTAAAGCTGCCGAAGCTTGTTGATGTGTTCCCGAAGTGAAGAAGACTTATTCACGGACAAGGTGAGCATCGGCACCTCCAAAGAAACCCTCTTCATCAAGGTCATTTGGTTGTACATCTGGTCAAGCTCCAGCCACATCTCTTGAGCCACCGTCAAGTGCTCGATGTGAACTATCACAGCTGTAGTACAAGACAAAAAGAAAAGAATGAATCCTAACATTCATTTTGTCCCAATGAGATTGGGCCTTGGTCAACTCCGCACGAGCATTGGAGGAGAGTTTGGACTCATCTCTCACCGAGGGTCAGTTAATCTCCTCCACAAGCTTTGCCAAATCATAAGACTCCAATATGGCCAACGTCATCACTCGCCAAATACGGTAATTGTCGCCATCAAGCTTCTAATCTGATGGAAGAGCCGGTAGGACATCTTCTGGTCCATGATTGCCTGGAACTCCAAGTCAGTCTCTGTAGACATTTTCACCTGCAATGCCTGCACAAATGCAAAAGCAGCCCCCTCTGACTGTGAAGACGCAGCCTGCTAGGGCTCTTTCCTTTGCTTCCTGAACCTTCTTCAGATACTGGAGGCGATGAAAAGGTAAAGTCTGCAATGGAATGCCGAAAACACAGCCTTCCTCCCCTTAAAACAGCAACAGCCTGCAGCAAATTCACCAACTGGACTCCTTTCCCACATGCCCATGCTCACTTCAGCCTTGTTCCGATGCGCAGCCCTCCCACTCGCCCTCAAATGCTGAAAACGCAGCCTTGTCTCGCACTGAAATCTCCTCTTCAAGTAGGTTCTTCACTCAGTCAGTCTGTCTTCACTGCTCTGACACCATGTCAGAGTGTAACAATGTGGAAGCGTGGGACCAAGACGGAGAGAGAGAGAGAGTGAACAAAGAGAAGAGAGAGAAAGAGATAGTGAAATACAGAAAATCTGCAGTGAAGAATGCTGTATAGGAATGCAGAATTATACACAAGTGCAGAGAGAGTATTTGCATATGTCTCCACCTTGAGGACCTTGATCTCTGTCAGCCCGAGTGCTGTCTGTCACCAGCAGGCTGTCTCTGCCAGATACAAGTGATAGACAAGTGCTGGAAGGGCTGCTATAAATAGCAGAAGAAAATACCAAAAAATGACCAGCATTAGGTTGGCTGCATTTAATGCAGCCGACTGCATAAAAACAACTGTCCAACTGCTCAGCCTGGTCTGTCCGACTGCAGACTGCCACGTGGCATCTGTGCTGGCTGCTGACGTGGCACACAAACTGACCCTGAACTGCTCTGCACACTGCCGGAAAGAGGAAAATGCTTGTGTCAGGGGATGATCTCTAACACCATCTTCCCTTGAGAGTTCTTTCTTGTCTCCAATGTCGAGCTTTTAGATCAAGGCTTAGGTTTTTTAAGAGAGTTCCCAGATCTGATACCATGTAAAGAAAATTTCAAGCATAGAAGATAAACACAAGTGTACAACAAAACAAAGTGATAGACTCAAAGTTGAAGAGTAACATAGAGATAATGAAGAATGAATGAATACTCAATGCAGTAGACACACTATGTAAGAGTGAATACAAAGCCTCGAATCTCCGTGTCTCAAAATGGATTGGGGTAGAGATGAATTGGAGAATGTGTCGTACTCTAACCAGCTCCTGAATCATAGCAAGCATCCTTTGTATGCGATCAGCAGCTGCAAATACAGATCAGGATGAAGAATTTGCCTAGATCAGGCTGATTGGAGGCAGTGATAGTAGGGCAGCCTGCATTGGGTGGAAAAACGCCAGGTAGATAGCTTCAAAACCATGGGCAGCAGGCAAAAGATGATGCAGATAGCTGTTGCAGACCACAAGCACAGCCTTTTGCTGCCCCTACTGATGATGGTGACAGCTGCTATCTGCGTGGACAGGGTTGGAGAAGTGTTGCCTGCAGCAAACGCAGCCTTCTTGGCAATTAGGACAGGTCGCCCGGGCCTTGGAGCTGATGAAGTCCTGGCAGCACCACGAACTGAGGCTTAGGTTAAGGGTGTGGACAGTAGTGGAAGACCGGTGCCAACTGATGGAGAATCTGCAAAACAAGGGTAGAACAAAGTGGCTGGTTGGGCAGCCTTTTATTTATAGATGTGGATCCTCTCAAAATTTTGGGTGTTAGCTTATGGGACACATGCAATTAGGTAATTGTAATAAAATTTGGTAATTTTCAGTTTTGGGGCTGGTCTAAAGAGCGAAATAAGGTTTTATGTTTGCAATGCACCTTTTTAGCTTAATCCAAAGCAGAGGCTGAACAAAATTGCCCATGAGTAGGGCATGTGATGAGGTGCTAAAAGTAAATCTAAGGTGTAACCACTATCCAACTTATTGCAGGTTTAATCAGTTGAGTAGCAAATAAATAAAAGCTTGATGGGTGAGGCAAAGAGGAGATGTGGATAAGTACCCTACTAAAATGAATGGGAATGGAGCCAATAAAGCCCACGTTCTTGACAACCTATGCAAAGGATGAATCTTGAGGTTGTGAAGAAAACTGCTAGGGTTTGCACTGAGGACGCATAAAGTGTACGACCATGGCAGAGACACAAAGAGACAAACACAGACACAGAGGGCAAAACTCAAACCCTAAACGCAAATGTCAAAACTCAACCCTAAACACAAAACTCAAAACTCAAACATAGAAACTCAAATACAAACAGAACAAGGGAGAGAGAGAGCACAACTCTGAAGTGAATGAATGCTGTAAATGAATGTAAGAGTGTACAGTGTGCTCAAGGGCAAAGCAATGTTGGAGTGTGACGTCCACCGAAGACGGATCCCAAGTCTATGACCAATAGACGGAGTGTAGGAGTGTTGAATAGTGAATGGTAGTAGGCTGGTCACCAAAACGCAGCAGTCTAGAGGTTGGAAATTGGTAAATGCAGCAGTGTACCACCGATTGGAAGCTGGAAATTGTGCAGAGGTGCTGTAAACAACAGGGCGACAGCTGGAGAAGGTGTGTCGGAGAGTGTTAGGGCTTGCAATGTTGAAGGCTGGCTGACCTTGGAGATGATGGAGAGCAGGCTGGCCGCTGAACAGTAGTTTGGGACAGTTTGGAGTAGTCGCTAGCAGCTGAGAGCTATCGCCTACAGCAATGGACAGGCTAAAGATAATGTGGCTGCAGTGGATGATGGTTGGACAGTAGATGGAGGTGGGCTGCAGGCTGGAAATTGGGCGCCAACAGTAGTAGAGGGTGTGTGGGCTGGTGTAACCTGCAAACAAGGATGATGGCTGAATGGTGGGCGGCCTGTCTATTTATAGATGTGGATTGGAGCCTCCCAAATTAGGGTTTCCACTGAACTCTCTCAAACTGCTCTCCGTTTTAGGGTTTTTACTCTAAAAGAGCATTTTTTAGTGTGTTTTGGGGCTGTTTAAGAGGCTAATCTGCAAGTAATGCATATTTTAGCTCAATAGAGGTAGCATTCTCTATGAAGGTAGCTTGCTCAATGAAGATAACACAGGTACCGAGATGGGTAAGGCGATAGATTGAGAGGAGATAGAGGCCCAAATGATAGAGGATTCCACTATGAAACTTGTATAGATGGTTGATAAGGAATGAGATAGTGCCCACATGCACGGATGTAATGTTACCAATGGTGTAGAACCCTTTTAATGACAAAGATCTGGGAGCCAATCACAAGTGGATGCCATACGACTCAAAGCATCACTATTCATGAACCAATGCTCCTTAGAAGACGAGTAAGCCATATAAAAGACCTCCACTAGATGAATGTGAAGGAAATGGACTTAGTTGTAATGACAAAAGCAAATGTGGATGATGAGGTATACCTGGATGAAAATAAGGGCACTTCCGCTAGGACTTTTCCTTGAGATGCAAAGTCTTCCCATAGTGAGGATACTAGAAAAAGCCTTTTTGCTTGTTTTTTTGGTTAGTTTTAGAGTTAGAAGATGAGGCCGATTTAATTTTCTTCTCTATTTTTTATTTTGTTTGTTTCCTTGATGAGAATGTTGCAAAAGGATGGCTGAGTGTACTTGCTTGGCTTAAACGTGTCTCCTTGTGATACTTAGTGTGAATGCACTAAGGGGACTTCAAGGCTAGGGCAGTTGAGTCCTATTTATAAGATTCAAGGCTAGGTGCATTGTTGTGTGATCACCACTCCTGGACTCTTGGCATGTTGGTTGACGCATCCATACACTGGGATGGTGGTATGGGATGCCAACCCTTGGGATGTGGTCATGACTCGGAGTACTGCTAGCTCCCAGGCTGGAGGGTGAGCCTGTTTGGCTCTATGGCTAGGAGGTGAGTATCATGTCTAGTCTCTTTTATGTCTCTTTTATTTGTGGATATGGCTTGTGTTGTGTATTGTGTGCAGGTTGGATCTTAGGGGATGTCAGTCTCAATCTTGCATGACTAGATGGCCTAATTTGTCCCATTCAATATTTGGTTAGATTGGGTAGGACTTGCTTGCACTTGATGTGCGAGAAGAGTGAGATGAGGATGAATATGTCTTAGAAGGGGGGCCGGGGGAGGGGGGGGGGGGGGAACATCAAGAGATGGTGGACTGCGGAGGGAGTCCAGTCACTATCACGATTGCATTGGTCTGTGTTGATCCTCCTGATTAGTGGTCTTCACAACAATCCTCAAGAGTCTCAGCAGTCTGCACATCTTGATTCTCCTGATCCACACAATCTTACCAATCATAGCAGTTGAACATCACAAATCCTTTGAAAACTTGCACAAAAGAGTGCTGCATCTGATGCCTATTGCAAACGGTCCAATAGTCGAGTCCCGGATGGGCCTTCATTTGATTTGTCATGAATGAGGCTGAGAAGAGGGCTGAAAAGAGGGAAAATGCAGCAGATGGGGAGAACATAGCAGGCTGGAGTCTCTCTATGCCACAACACTCTTGGTGAATGATACCGTGTGAGTGTGCAGTCCGGAAGCAATGAAAAGGAGTCAAGACAAGGAGAGAAGAAACACAGAAGATCATGAAGGAAACAAATTGTGAAGTGTCTGTATGGTGTAGTGTCCCCAAAATCACACCTAGGAAAGAAAAGTGGCATAAGCTTTCAATCTGCCTGGGAAAAGATACAAAAAGTTTGTCAAATTTTGGTTCTTTGTGTGCGCATGTGTTTTGGTTCTTTGTGTGCCCATGGGTGTATGTATATGCATGTGTGGAAGGAAGGACAGAATTGTGTGGGACATAAAGACTAAATGACCTGTTCAGTCAATTTTACCTTGGTACTGGAGTTTTTAAAGAGTAGATTTACACTTTTCATGGTTGACTTGTTCTAGAACACAGTAACATGCACTGCTGCAGGAGACATGGTGTTCAACTGAACACCTGAATGCTTGTATGAACTGATTGTTAGTAGTTTTGGGATAATTGAATGTTTTAAAGACAATAGCTGATATTAGAAGGGTATCTGCATGAATTGGTTGCCTTGTTTTGGAACACAAGATGCACTGCTGCCGGAGACATTGTGCTGAAACAAACACCTATATGCTTGTGTGAACTCTATATTGATTATTACATAGTTTTTAGATAATTCAAGGCTTTTCTAAAAGCTGATATTAGAAGGGGATCTACATGAGTACTTGATTCTCTGTTGGTTATGTTATTGGCTTGTGTATCACTAGCTTGCATAACAGTAGGAGAGGTCGCTTTCGAGTGTTCATGTGTGTAGGCTCTAAGCTCTTTTTCTTACTGTAGATACACATACAAGATATGTCCATATCGAAATGGGTTGCAGCTGGAAGGACATTCAACCACTACATTGGGGTTTGTTGAAATACTACCCTTGAATGTTTCAACAAAACTGCTCTCTGTGTCTCTTGCTAGTTCTATCACAAGTGCATCTTGCTCACAGTGCTCAGTTTTGGTCTTTTAATACTTGTTAAAAAGAAGGGTGCATGTGCAGAAACTGGGATGGGTTTAAAGATGACTACAAAAGTATGCAGTTTGTTCGAGGTGACAAATGCTGGAATGGTCCTGATCGGAGTTTAAAGGTAAATCTTCTTATTTGCTTCTCTGATGCACAAAATCTGATTCAATTGCTTTGCTCTGAGGATTTAATTATGTCTCCTTCCTTTTTTCACCTTGTGTGAGGTCACGAAGAAAATGTGTTCAAGGAATCTGAAGCTGGTAGAAGTCTTTCATGTCGATGAACCTTGAATGGTAGTTGCTTGAAATAGGATATGTTAAGGTGATATGAAACAAACATGGCCCAAATTAGTAAACAAAAAGTGAGGAAGTCTAAACTGGAAGCAATGGCATGCCCATGTTTATCTTTCTTTCTGTAATCGTGTGCGCATGCGCGCATGCATTCATGAGTGATGTATATCATTGCGTGGTTCTTTGTAATGCGTTTTTCTATGTGGAAGTATAAGGGATAGGAGAAACTGGTGAAAAAATGATGCTGCTGCAGTGGCCATCTACTTTTGAAATAAATCCCTACATGTGTTGTAGTTAGCATGGACTACAAGACAGGGCTTTCTGTGCTCTGGCAGACTTGCAGGTGGTGGTGCAGTGCTTATGCTTGTTTCCTGCTATTTTGAAAACATCTGAATATGTCTGGAGTGGTGATTAATACCACTGAGATATGTTCTGCTAAATTTTAAACTTTAAGAAGTATATGTGCATTCATAAGGTAGGTCTTTCTTTAAGAGGGGCGGCAAGGCTTCATCTTCCTTATTTCACAAGGGTGGGTATATCAAACCTAGGCATTATAATCCCTGTATGTCCTATTCAGGTTACTATCTAGACTCCTTGCTTGTATCCTTCTTCCTAGTATGTGGGGTACTTCAGCTGCCTTTGAGAATCTTCTTTCTCAGCAACAGCATGCCTCAAAGTTACGCTCAGGCTTTCTTTGTGGAAGATTGCTTGCTGATTTCTTCATCAATGAATCTGGAGTCCAGATTGGGTTGGGAAAGCTCAAAATAAGTTGGCAGATGCTACCCACTATAGGTGGTTTGATGGGTCCTTGATGTGGCTTATTCTTTCTTGGCAGGATCTTTCTTTGCCATTCTTAGTGCATTGATGCATTGGCCTGTTCTTGTTCATTGCTATGCAATCTTGCTGGTTCTGTGATACTTTTAGGGTACTGTTGTGGAATCATGTATAGAGAGGGGGCCACGTTGACTGAATGGACAACTTTTGACATTGGAGGCCTCTGCCTAAGTTTTGGTTTCATTCTTGTTTTAGGTGCTATGATATCTTCCTCTTTACCCTCTTAGGTAGACCTATTGGTTTTGTGGTGGATCATGTACGCTCGAGTCTTACAATGATAAGTAGTTACACCAAGAACTCACTTGCAACTCCAATTTCTGAATACTGGAGAGCTTATGTATATAGTATTGTAGTATGGATGGATTTGAGAAGTTTTGCATGCATCACGACACATGCCTTCCCTTATACTATGGCTTCTTCCACCCTGCCACAAAGTACTGCTCCGCAATAGTTGATGTATTGATGAGGGTCATTGGTTATGGACAAAGTTGCAACATGAGTAGCTACAAGAGATACTACACATATGCAAGCTTGGTTGATCCTTTGATGCCTAGTGTGAAGAAAGAAATTAGCGTATTTGGCCAAATTAGAGGCAGAGATATACTAGCTGTTTTTGGGGCGGGACAACAAGAGGACATGGGAGACATTTCAGGAAAGATAGTCAGATATCTAATCACAACACTAGAGGCACGATATATTTAGGCAAAGAATATATATGATGTACAAGGTAAGCCCCCTATGTCTTCTAGGTAGGGGCCTTGTCCATCTTGTAGTTCAAACTTTACTATAGGGATGGTGATGGAGGCAATTTGTAGATTGCAGCATGGAAAGGCACAATATCATGATGGTCTGGTTGGTGAACATTTTACACATGCATGTGAGATTCTTGCTTCTTTGTTGAGGCACATGTTTAATCGAGCCATGTGTGAGGGTTTCTGGGTGAGATGAATGGAGCATATTATTTTACCCCTCAACTTCAATGAGAAGCACTTGCAGGTGTGATGTTTTGGGTGTTGGAATGGTCCCATTACCAAAAGGTAAGCACACTAAAGATGTAGGAAAGTAGAAGTAGGAATGTGCAGTAGAAGAGAGAAGCTAGGCTAGAGCGTGCCTTGCAAGAATCAATTGATATGCGGGTGGGAGGCGGGCTAGGTCTATGGTTAGTGTCACCAACATCCGAACTAGTAGAAGGCTCTATGATCCAGTGGATTGGAGGATCTTTAGGGAAAGTGGCCTCAATTGCATTTGGTTGTGCACTCAATGTAGAGGGCAACTTAGAAATAGATGGGGACTCATCAAGTATTTTATTAATGGAGACGATGAGTGCTTGAGGACCGAAATCTAAAGTAGTGGCATGGGCAAACTAGTCGGATGACCCCTTTGGTGAAGCGAAAGTGGATGGTCCCATCGCCATGTGAGCAGTGGATCTACCTTGTTGAGGAGAACTACCCCCTCTTGGCTATGGAGGTGGGGTTGAAGTGCCTGTGCTTGATATGATTGAGTTTCTAGGTGGGGAAGAGGGTCTAGAATTGGGCAGATTGCCCTTGGCCTTTGGGTGACACTCATCGTCAAAATCCAACCTTTTGGCAATGTTGAAAGTACTTATTCTTTTTGTGGATACTTTGCTTCAGTCTTGGAGGGGAGATACTTTGCTTCTCACTATTTGTCTCAGTCTTTGTATTCTTCTTTCCACCACGTTGCTTCACCTTGTGGGAAGTTAAGGCACTCTCTTAATGTCACGAGGACTTGAAAATTTGATGCTTTGCTTATGTTTAATTGACATTTGATTAAAGGATTAATTAAATGTGCAATTAAAAGATGCACATGTGTTGCGCATGTGAGGTGCAAGGTACTCTTTTACAGTTGAAGGCCCAAGGACCCTGTGAAAAAGATGGGTGTCAAAGGCAAAAGTTGTAACAAGTTACACTTGTTAGATTCTAGGTGAATTTTAGTGTCAGTTGCCCCTAGGACCATTAATTGGCCATTAAGTGTCAGTGGTGGTGACACTAGGGACTAGGCATTAATTAATGGATTAATGCTTGTCCAAGGTCAACTAATGCATGGGACTACTTTGGGTTGCAAATGGCCTAGCCAATTAATTTTTGGGCATGGATTAATGGCTGAATTAATTTTCAGAATTAATTGAATTAATTAATTCTGAAAATTAATTAAATGACTAGAAATTGCTGAAAATGGATTAAGAAAGCTGCCACTTGGCAAAAATTTCCCATGGGAGTGGGGGAAAGGCTAAATAGGGCTGAAGGGAGAGGAAAATCTCGTTTTTTCATTTTGGAGCTGCTGGAAAGAGATGTTGGATTGTTGCTGCTCGCTTCTGGGGCCATTTCCCAGCCATTGGAGACCATTTTGGTGATGGAGATTGCATATTCTTGACCTTGGGAAGCTGGCAATTGCTGCTGATGCACTTTCTCCTGAAGATCACAGTCTCTGATGCTCCTATTGTTGTTGGTGCATCTGTTTGGGGCTGGTACAGCAGGGCAGCAGCTCATTTTTGATCAGTTCTTCGTGACAAATCTCAGAATTCTCTCTCTCTACAGCATTCTCTCATCTCCTTCAGCCTGTGCTCAGCCATTCTCAGCAATTTTTAGCCATTCGAAGGAGATCTCAGCCATTTTTGGTGGGCTGATCTGTAATTTCTGCAGTAAACCCTAATTTACAGCAGAAATTAGGGTTTATCAGCCACCTTGGGATCCGTGCCAGAGATTGAAGGCTCAAGGGACTGAAATCAGCAGCTGATAATTGAAGATTATCAAGGGATTTCAGGAGCTAGCCCATCCCAAATTGATTTGGGGCAGCATTTGGCCAGCCAAGTGTCAAATTGGAGAAGAAGTCCCGGGTGAATCAAGGGGCAAATGACCCAAAAGGCTTGCTGGTCATTTATGACAGCAAGAGCAATTGGTTAGCAGGAGGAGATTGAAGAATCTCGAGTTGTACTCCTTCGAATTGAATGAAAGCTAAAGAAATACCGCAAGGGGCGCCAAATTTGGGGCCAACAGGGTGTCTACTGTCCAAGAATGTTATGGTAAAGTGTGTGTTTCATTTTATACGCATTTATTTATTGCTGTAATTAACTCTTAAATCAGGTTATCACCACCCATTCCAAGAAGGAAGGCTGATTTCACTTAATATTGGGGTTTCTTATGAAATTGATTAAGCAACCGAGTGTAATACAGCAACTGACACTCAAAAGTCATAGAAGGTGGGCATCTGGGGTTGTGAGATGACTTGTTGAATGAAATTGAAATATCTTTGCGGTGATTTGTTCATGAACAAATTGATTAAATCATCAGCTGACTTGGGTAAGCTAGTGTTGGTGAATTTAGCGAGCAAGCATCGATACTCAGCCTAGTGATGTCGAAGGTGGGAACCTAAGCAGTCTTGAATATGTCTCCGAAGGCTTTGATATGATGGTGGTGGGTGTGAGCGTGAAAAGCCCCAAATTTCACCCATGAAATGTTGGGAATTTGAGCTTAGATTGGAAAAGCCCCAAAGTTACGTGAATAATCCCTGAAAGAAAAATGTCTCAATTTAATTGATTAAGGTTTAGTGAAAAACCTTATGCTTATTAATGTTTGGATGATGGGCCATTTTTGAAGTGTGAAGAAGGGATGATGATGTGGCACGTCAAGAGACAATAGGAGACAAATATTAGAAGTCTGTTGGCAATTATCTTTAGGACTAGCGACCTATAAGTGCGTTGATTTGTGGGTTAAATTAATGCTCCTTTTTCAAGGATTGCTAGGTGCACTCTAAATAGGATGCTTCTTCTTCTTCTTCTTGTGGTAAGGCAGCCATATACAAGGACAGTCAGTGCGTAGCTACAGAAGATCAACAGGTAGAGTGATGGTGCTTGAGTTGTGGCGGGGGTTGAGATGGTGGAATAGAGATGGGCAGACAACAAAGCTCACAACTTACTCTCTTTCTTGCTTATTGATCAGTTGTAGCCTTGGATTCTCTTGCTTTGATGCTACTATTGCATATGGTGCTCGCAAAGATGGATTAACAGGCTATGGTGGGTGGAACTCCATGGAGGCGAGAGAAGATAGAGAGTGAGAGGTAGAAAGAGAAAGAGAAAGAGAGAGAGAGAGAGAGAGAGCTCTCTTGCATGCACACAAATTAAATGGATAAACTAATAATAAGTGAGATGCAAGTATAAGTGATAGGGCCTAAACGTATAGGCCAAGTTGTTTACCTAACTCTTTGATCCTTATTCAATGCTAAGTAGTGTAAAAAGTGCTCACACCTAAACACATGCTTGTACACATAATAATGTGTGTTGAGACATGGGGATAAATAAAACTAACACTAGGAGCCCTGAACTAAATTGTGGCTGTTTTGGATACATTGGTTATCCTAGCCTTGCAATATGGATCTCCAATATGGGGCCCAAGTCTTTGCAAAAAGACAACCCTTGGAGAGTATTGAAAAGCCAATAGGGATGATGATTACTCGTATGATACAGAGCAAATCATCGGGATTCCATGGAATCATTAGAATAAAGATTGGAGCAACGCCTATGGTCACGGAGGCATTATTTTAGTCAATAACTTGCTTATAGAGGATATGGAGGCTCCCTAGATATGGATATTTGCGATTGGCATTGACCTCTTGGAGACAGTTAGTGGAGAGTGGAGAGAGACATTGTTGATATGTAGAGATGCAATCATGGTTTTAGGACACATGGATTAGAGATGGATAGACTTTCACCACTTGAGTACAATTTGGGTTGCCAATACTTGGATCTCACTCGTATAGAGCGGAATCGAGTTAGGAGGTTTGTAAAGACTGATACAAATCATATGTGTGTGCACATCCTAGAGCCTCTCGGTAGGAAGATGACATTCATTGTCAAGCCAACGTACATGGATATCCACCTCTCCCATGGGATACGTAGTGCTATTGGACAAATACAAATATCATCACACCAACTTAGGATTGAGAGATGACAATATACACACGTTTTAGGATGCCCACATTGTTGGGAATAAAGTCTCATCGTGCCTTTTACGGTGTTTGGGTGTGCATGCATCCTTACACATGTACTTTATATATATTATCCAAAACCTAAAGTGGTACACTTCGTTATTGTATCCACACATGAGTGTCATGCTCTCACTCTCTACTCTACACTCACTCCCTCTCTCACTTTGTATATCTCAGCTGTACTCTGTCTCGATTCTTGCACACGTTAGTCATCAAATTGGTATCAGAGTAGGCAAGAGGCAACTTAAGAGTGCACACTTCTCAAGGTGTAGTGAACATGCGTGACTTGGACAAGACAATTGCTAGCTGGTGACGGGCTATGCCGGTTGCAAGAATGCAACGACTTGATAAGTGGGCTTGTGCACTTGTCAACAAACAGGTGCCACTTGCCAGCACGTATGAACGGCGTGCGACCATGGTTGCAACGAGATGGGTGACACTTGATAGTCAGGCGCACAAGACGGGCAACAAATGGGGGCGTAGTTAGGCGCACACAACGGGCAATAGGTCGCAGGCGACCGGGTAGGTCAATGCTAGCGAGAAGCATACAATAGACATTTTCGCAATCCTTTTTTATTATTTCTTGCAAATTTTCTTCTCCCATTGACGGACATTTGCATGCGCATGCACAATGTGAAATCTTGACCCGAAAAAATTGGGGCTTTTCTCGAATTTGGGGATTTCTATGCAGAACAAGACAATTTGACTCTGAAATTGCAAATTTGGTGCACATTTGCCTAGGAAATTTAGGGCTTTTCACATTTCAGTGACATTTTTTTCAATTTCATTGAAATTTGTGCACACGGACTCAAGAAAATTGGGGCTTTTGCAGAATTTCATCAATTTATGCAATAATTGTTTGGTATATGCACTTGGGTATACGTATTGATGCAATCTTGGCAGATTTCCTTTTGAAAAATTGGAGCTTTTGATCGAAATCGACAAATTTTGTGCCCAAGAATGCTTTTGGAGCAGAAATTGCGGTTGAATTTTCGGGATTTCACATGTAATTGATTTTCATTGCTGATTTGTACTTGCTGAATACTATGGTCATTTGTGTGATATTTGGGCTTGTTTTTGTTGATTTTTTGAGTCAATTTAGTGCTGCAAATCGTGGCAGGAAACAGCGACAGCAGCAATCTTTTGTTCATTAAGAAGCTTGAGGGTGTAGACAATTTTGCAATATGGCAAAAACAATGCTACAATGTCTCGGTGCAGAAGAAATAGGTGAAGCCCATCAAAGCAAAGGGAATAAAACCAGCAAGTGTGGAACAAGAAGAGTGGGATGATTTGAATGAGCTTGCATGCTCTACCATTGAGCTCTAAGTGTTAGACAACTTGCTCTTTAAGATTGAGAACCTGAATTCAGCATATGCAATGTGGCAAAGACTTGAAGAATTGTATGCTCAGAAAAGTGTAGCTAGCAAGGTTTATTGACTGAAAAAGTTGATGGACTTTTGCATGAAGGTGTTGGGAATAAAGGCCCTCTTGCCTTTTAGTGTGCTTTGGTGTGAACACACCCTTAGCACTTGTACTTCCACATATATATCTATCTAAAAACCTAAAGTGGTACACTCATCATTGTACCCAAAAATTGCACACACTCTCTACTCTGCTCTCTCTCACTCTCTGTCTTGGTGTTGCTAACGAACATTGACTGTCTCGGTCTTCGTGCCTCCTGGTCACTACAAATTGGTATCAGAGCCAATGGCTCACAAGCAGTTGATGGTTAGACCAACAAGCGTAACAGTCTCGTGTAACAGTCTTTTGGACTGTTGAGGAGAAGGCGACATGTGGCGAGTAGATGAACAGACGAGCTGCATGACAGGTGATGAGGTCGCATTGAGTGACAGGTGACAAGGCAACTTGAACGCGACGCCAAATGGTCTCCTTGACAGGTGACGAGGCAAGCAGGCGACTGGTTGAGGGTCCAACATGGACCACGGCGACAGCAGGCGTGAGGCAGTCAATTGGTGCAGTAGCTGACGGGCGACCAGCGGGCAAGCAGGCTTTGCTCATGGATGGTGATTGCAATTGACGTCGGGCTCCACGGACGACTAACAGGACTAGAGGTGAGCTATACGACGCTGAAGACAGACGCGCCACGGTTAAGCAGGTCAACGAACCACAACACATTTACAAAAGAAATCAATTTTTTTTTCTTGAAACTCCTTTGCTTCCTTCCCTTTACTGGGTGTTCACACCTACAAGCACAAAGTGCAAATTTGTGTCTTGAAATTTGAGGGTTTCCCCAAATTTGCTGCCTGACACACATTGCAGTGTTTTTTGGACCAAAAATTGTAGACATTGAATGCACAAGCCTTAGAAAATTTTTTGGGGATTCTCAAATGCAAGTGAAATTTTTTCGTGGATGAGTCAATTTCATTGAAGTTTGTGCAATCTTGGCTCGAAAATTTGGGGCTTTTCTCGGATTTGGGGGTTGTGATGCAGGATAAGACAATTTGTCTTAGAAACTGCAGGAATTTGATGACATTTTGTCTCCAACATTTGGGGTTTTTCATGTAAATGCAATATTGTGCTGAAATTTTCCCAATTTCTCAACGTTGATGCACATTGGATCCCGCGCAATTTGGGGCTCTTGCATTTTGGACAAAATTGTTGCGCCATTTGGTCATTTAGTGTACATGCAAGTTTAATTCCATGCAATTTTGGACATCTAACACTTGGAAAAATTTGGGGTTTTTGTTGAAAGTGCTGTATTTTGGCAAAATTGGCCTGTTCTATGCATGGCAGAGAAAATGTAGATGTGTGATTAATGCTTTGAGCACAAAAATTTTGAGGCTTTTGATTGTACGTGTCAAATTTTATGCCCGTGGGTACATGTACAACGGAAATTGCAGCTAAAATTTGGGATTTCTCATGTAAAGTGATGTATCTGCCCTTGGAACAGTTGTAATCAGTTGTGGAATGCTGTAGCACATGGTTTTATATTTCTGAAAATTTAATTACAGATCTGAAATCTCTGCTTTTGCTGGTTGTACTTATTTGTACCTTGGTCACTTGTGTGACAGTTTGGGCCTGCATTTGCTGAATTTTTGGTCACATTTGGGCTGAAAATCATGGCTCGCAGCAGTGACAGCAGTAATCTCATGCATATAAAGAAGCTTGAAGGAGCACATAACTTTGTAGTTTGGCAAAAACAGTGCTATAATATCTTGTTGCAAAAGGAGGCAAAGCCGATTAAAAGCAAATGGGCAAAGCTCGCAAACATGGAACAAGATGATTGGGATGAGTTAAATGAGCTTGCAAGCTCAACCATCGAGCTATCGATTTCTGATGCCTTGTTGTTCAATATTGAAGGTTTGGATTCTGCATATGCTATATGGACTCGACTAGAAGAACCGTATGCACACAAGAGTGCCGCAAGCAAAGTGTATTGGCTAAGAAAGCTTATGGATTTGCGTATGAAAGAGGGTACAACAATGTTTACTCACTTGAGTGAGTTTAACTCCATTTTCAGCTAGCTGGTTGCCTTGAAGTTCTTGATTGATGAAGAATTTAAGGCTAAGTTTTGCTTTGCACTCTACCAGAGAGTGGAGATACATTCAGGATTGCTATGAGCAATTCTAATGCGATTTTTTTGTATGCTGATGTAGAGAGTGCTCTACTCATGGACGAAATGAATCGACAGAACAATGCATCCAATAAGTCTTCTAGTGCTATGCATACTAGGGCTAGATCACAGCAGAAAGGCAAATATGATAGCAAGGGACGCAATAAATCACGTGGCAAAGATGTTGAATGCCATCATTGTGGGAAGAAGGGTCACTTTAAATGTGACTGTTACAAATGGAAGAAAGAGAAAGGAAAGGGCAAGAAGAAAGATGATAGCAAGGAAGAGAGGAAAGAGGGTCAACCCAAGAAGAGCAGTGTCAAAATTGAAGAGGTAAATGTAGTCACTCATAATAGTGATAGTGGGAATGATGTCATTTTGGTCTCTTCACACTTCGGTGCACATGCTTTACTTGCAGATACAGATGATGACATGCATACTTGGATTCTCGATTCAGGTGCTTCCTTTCATGTCGCCCCTCATCGTGAGTGGTTCTCTGCCTATACAGGGGGTCGACATGGTGTTGTCCATCTTGGAGACAACTATGCATGTGAGATTGCAGGGATTGACAGTGTGCAATTGCTGTTTTAGCATGGCTCTGTCTTCACACTTTAACATGTCTAGCATGTACCTCAGCTGAAGAAGATCTTGATTAGCACTAGGCAGCTAGCTGATGATGGATTTCATACCATCTTTGGTGATGGAAAATGGAAGATCTGTAAGGGATCTAGAGTGATTGTCAGAGGTTGTAAAAGTGATTCCTTGTATCCTCTCCATGTATCTAGTGTGAGTGATCATGTTGTTGCCGTGATCGAGCAGCCAAGTGTTTTTTTGTGGCATGGTTGGTTGGGACACATGAGTCAAACAGAAATGAAAGTGCTTTCTCGTTTGGGTTACTTGCCTTGTTTTCGTTATGCTGATTTTGAGCATTGTGATCATTGTGTTATGGTAAACATGCACAGACGTCTCATAAAAAGTCTCTTTCACTGGAATCTTCTTCTCTAGAGTTAGTACATTCAAATGTATGTCAGATGTCATAATTATCTTTGGGGGAAAAGAAATATTTTGTCACCTTTGTCGATGATGCTACATGAAAACGTATGGGTTTATCCTATTTATTCGTAGCAAGGATGAAGTGCTTGACAAGTTTAAAAAATTCTTGGCAGTAATTGATAATCAGAGATATTTAACACTTAAGTGTCTTCGCTCTAACAATGATGGGAAATATGTGTTCGGCCTTTCAGACATTTTGTGATAGCAAAGGGATAAAGAGAGAGCTCACTGCCCCTCATAATCCATCCCAAAATGGAGTTGTAGAGCGCATGTTTGCCTTTTACTTACATATGCTCTGAGCATATCTTCAAGGATTTGGTTAACCCTTTCAATCTGCCCATCAGTTTGTGGGTGCTCCGCTGTATTCATGCTAAGTTTAATATCCAACTTCCTAAATATAGCACACAAAAATTGACTATCAAATTTTCTATCTCGATTAGAAACTATATTTGTCGAAAGGCCATACAATCGATATATGTTCTTTATGAACAATCTAGCCAATTTTGGTGTTTTAACATCAGTTGAAGTTGGAATAAACCTAGCCATTTTGGTTAACCTATCCACAATCATCCACACACAGTCGTGCCCCCTCTGTGTTCTAGGTAACACGACAATAAAGTCCATGGAGATACTCTCCCATTTTCCCTCTAATGGGTGGAGAAGTCCTCCCATTTTCAATCTTTTAGCTTTATTAACCTGGCATTTATTACATTTGACCACATAGTCAAGGACGTCCCTTATTCATTCGAGGCCGATAGAACTACCTTTTAATAAGACTATAAGCCTTATTAACTCCTTGATGTCCCACATTAGGGGTATCATGACACTCAAAGAGTATCTGGTGCCTTATTTTTTCATCTTTCGGGACGCATACCCTACCCTTGTAGAGTAAATAACCATTATCAATGGTAAAATTGTTCCACTTGAATCCCATTTGAGCAACCTTTGATGCTCCATTTCCTTGTTGAACATCCTCAAATATTCCTTTCTCAGTGGAGGCCCTTCCATTTGGATTCCCATTTTCTATTGCTTCCTATATGTTGGAATATGCTGGATCAACCTGGCATTGCCCTTTTAAGGATTCAAGTAAATTGGAAGTGAACTGAGTAAAACTCAATTCATTTATGATGGGCATTCTGTTGAGTGCATCAGCCACTATATTGTACTTTCCCTTTCTATACCTTATTTCATAGTCGAACTCTTGCAGGAGTTTGGCTCATCTGGCTTTATGCCCTTGTAGATCTGGTTGGTCATTAAGCCACTTAATGCTTTCATGATCTGACAAGATCAAAATTTTGGCACCGTACAGATAGTGCCTCCATTACTTCATTGCATGTACTATTGCATACAACTCTCTCTCATAAATAGAATAATTCCGTATTGCACGGTCTAATATCTTGCTTTCAAAAGCAACCGGTTGACCTTCTTGTAATATGACCGCTCTTACTGCCCTATCACTAGCATCAGCTTCAACCACAATTAATAGTACTGGAGTTGTAGCAATAGCTACCTTAAGTTTTTGAAAACTTTCATTTTGGTCTGTTCCCCAATTAAAGCTTTTCCCTTTCCCTTTAAGTTGGTCCGTCATTGGAACAACTATCTTGGCATAATCTCGAATGAATGTACGATAAAATCCAGATAAACCTAGGAAGATCTGCAGCTCTTTCAGATTCCTTGGAGATGGCCATTCAATAATTGCCCTTATTTTTTTTGTATCCATCTTGATTCTCTCTTTCGAGATAATATGCCCCAAATATTTGACCTCTTGTGCGAAGAATTCACATTTAGTTTTCTTGGCATAAAGGGAATGCGTTCTTAACAATTGGAATACTAATCGTAAGTGTTCCAAATGTTCTTCTCTTGATTTACTGAAGATCAAGATATCATCTAAGTAGACTACTACAAAGTGTCCTAGATAGGGTTGTAACACACTATTCATCAGCTTCATAAAAGTAGCTGGTGCATTAGTGAGGCCAAAAGGCATCACAAAAAAATCATAATGCCCATATCTAGTACGAAATGTTGTCTTAGGAACATCTTGTGCCTTAATTCTTACTTGGTGATAGCCTGATCTTAAGTCAATCTTTGTGAAGAATTTAACCCCTTGTAATTGATCAAAAAGATCTTCCATTCTAGGCATAGGAAACTTATTCTTCACCGTTATCTTATTAAGTGCTCTATAATCAACACAAAGTCACATAGAACCCTCTTTTTTCTTTACCAATAAAATTGGCGAAGCCCAAGGTGAATTGCTGGGTTGTATAAACCTTTATCAAGGTAATCCTTAATTTGTCTTTTGACTTCTTTGGGCTGTGTTTCACTTAGCTTATAAGGTGTTTTAGAAATAGGGTGTGTATCCCTATCTATGTTAATTGGGTGATTTACATCACCCCTATCTGGTGGAAGGTCACTTGGTAAATAAAAAGGAAACACATCTTTAAATTCATCTAACAAACCACTTAATTCATTACTTACATTCAACTCACAAACATAAGAAAATTGTTGCTTTATATCACAAAAAGTAAAAGTATCCTGTATAGGAAGGGACCATAACGTATATTCCTCACAAGCTTCCTTCTTTATCAGCTTTTGAACTTCAATGGAACACATCAAAGGGTTATCAAATACTTCATGTTCACCTTGAATCACAAAAGTCTTACCATCTCTTTCAAATTCCAGTGTATTATGATGATAACTATGCTTTAAGGATGGTTCCAATCACCATAGCCACTCCCTCCCTAAAGCAATATCGGCTCTTTTCATATTCATAATTTGGAAATCAAGTTTATCTTTATATCCTTGGATCTCAATTTCCAAATTGGATACCATTGTATCCCATATTTTATTATCCTGACCTTGCATCATACAAACAACATATTGATGCCAACTCTTTTGTTGGGGAAGTTTTAATTTTTTGACAAGTGCATAATTTATGAAGTTGTGGGTGGCAGAGTCATCAATCATGACTCTAACCCTCTTTCTAGCTATCAATCCATGCACTCTAACTAAATCATGTGGCCCGAAAGTAGGCTGCTACATAGAAGTTGACATACAACACCTGTGTTGTACATCCTTGTGCAAGACCTTTAAAGATTCATACTTTTCATGCCCCTTTAATTCTAGGGTCTGCACTACATGGATTTGTTTCTCTTTTTCCTTGTCGTTGTCCTTATCCTTTCCTTTATCTTTCCCCTTTTTCCTTTTAGGGCAATTCCAAGCAACATGGTTAGGGGATAGGCAATTGAAACACAACCTTTCTTTTTTAGCCTTATCAAAGTGATCTTAACTTAACTTCGGCCTTACATATTGTTTCTTTTCAAAGGGTTGTTTCTTACCCTTAAGGAATGGCATTTTTCTTTTAAATTTGCCTACAAATTTTGAGGCTTCAAATTTCTTGGTCTTGGGCTCCGTATCAGTGAGACTAGTGAGTGCACTTGGACGCGTATTATCTTCATTTATTAATGCAAATTTAATTGCCTCTTCAAGCGTCTTGGGTGAACTCCTTTTCACTTCCTTTTTACAGGCCTTATCTAGTTCCCTTGTAAATCCCCTTGTCTTTTGAAATTCATCTATTCCTTCCAATTTGAGGATTATCTCATGATACTCCTCGAGATATGTCAGCAAAGGTCTTCCCTTTTGTCTGGCAAAATTCCAATCTTCCCAATTTCTTTCCATTTCATTTTCAAGAAGGAATTCTTTTAGAAAGACCGATTCAAATTGAGCCCAAGTTTCAGGTATTTTATTTGCCGCCTGTAAAGTTCTCTACTATTTATATGCCTTTGGCCCCAAGGTTAACTAGCCTCCAATGCCTGAAGATGTGGTGGAGTATTCTTTAATTTGTGCAAATCTTCCCATTTTTGGAGGAAATTAAAGATAGTATCTTTATTTCTGTCTTTTTCCTCCCCATGAAACTGAGGGGGTTTCATATTTTTTAACATCGGGTTATCCCTCGGCTTTTGGTGGGGTTCCCCTAGGGTCTCGCATAGTCACATCAAGATCTTTCGATGAAGATAGAATATTTGAGGTCTGTACCTTACCTTTATCCCTTTCTAGTAATAAGGCTAATTAGGATTTTATTTCGGTGAGTGCTTGAGTTAGCAACTCCATTTAAACCCCCTGTGCTTGCATACGAGTAGTTAGATCATCAAATTGTTCTCGTGTAGTAAGAAATTCTTCCCATTGTTCTTCTTGTATTTCCGTTTCATGGGGATCTACCATAGGATCGTCCCCGGAATTAGAGCCTTTGGTTACCCCCTCTCTCTCTTTCCCCTCCATCTATACACTGGAATTAGAAAGCAAATATAAGAAATTTACGTACAAAGATGAGGTACTTCCCTGATTACAGTGATAGGGCAGATGTCGATGGCCTTTACAACTTAGTGATAGCAAAAAACGTGAGGAACAGTGTGACTTTCCTCCAATCTGTGCAGGTCGCGTGGGAATAAGGCCTGTTGGACAGAAACGCAGGATAAGGATGGGATTAAACACCCCCCGGCTAGGTCACGCGTGAACAAACTGTGACTAAAGTTGTAACTTGAAGTGGGACTTCGCCCGACTTGCACCATCCCACCGTGGTCGCGGGACGAAGATTGCAGACAAAGCGTGACCACAGTTGTAGACGAAGCATAGTTGAAGCAGCTGAGGTGGGACCCGATCACGTTTTGATGGAACGAAAATTGCAATCGAAGTGTGGTCTATGCAGCTGAAGGCGGGACCTGACAGGGATGAAATCTTTTCAGCAAGACGTGGCCCGACTGCTCTGATACCAGTTTTACGTGGTTTCGGACTTCTCTCTCTACATTGGGAAAGAATAGCACAAGAGATACCCTTTCGTCTCACCACCCTACCACGCTTAGAAGGTTGCTGGCTCCCTGATCGTGACTCGACTGCCAGCCGTCAACTTCAAGTGAGTCATACTATCTTTAAACTCAGTTACTTTCTAGGCTCCCCTTAACCCCGTTCGGGCGCCCAAGGCCCTCGGATGGTCATCCCTCGCGCTTGTCTCTCTATAAGTTACATTTATTAATGTAACATTGAAATTGCCAAGATTCCTTATGCTTCAGTTGTTGTTAGCTTGATGTATGCTATAGTTGCTACACGTCTTAACATTGCATTTGGGGTGGGAGTGATTAGTAGGTACATGGTATATCCTGACAAAAAGCACTGGGAAGTAATGAAGGGTATCATGAGATACCTTAAGGGCACAAAGGATTTGTGTATTTGCTTTTGGGATGTGGAAGTCATTTGTTGGCTTCATGGATGCAAAGTATGCCAATGATCCTGATTGCAGGAAGTCTACTTCAGGATATGTGTTCACATTCACAGGGGGAGCGGTCTCTTGGATATCGAGGTTGCAAAAGTTTGTTGCATTGCCTACTACAGAGGCAGAGTATGTGGCTGCCACTGAGGCATGCAAGGAGGCATTATGGTTTTCATGTCTGGTGAGAGAGCTGGGCATTACAGAGGTTCCTATTCTCCACTATGATGGTCGGAGTGTTATCATGCTAGCATGGAATCTTGTCTTTCATGCAAAGACAAAGCACATACAGGTGAAGTATCGTTTTATCAAGGATGTACTTGACAGCAAGAGCATTGAGCTTGCTAGGGTACATACAGATGATAACCTTGCAAACCTTCTCATGAAGGGTCTCCCAATAGAGCGGTTTGCTCATTGCTGCCAGATGACGAGGGTTGGATAGTATATGTGTATTTCAGCTTTGTACATACATAGACTTAGTTGATTCTTTCCTCTACCTTCAGGCACATTGCCTTTAGGTGGGAGGTTGTTGGGAGTAAAGGTTCACCGTGCCTTTTATGGTGTTCATGTGTGCACACACCCTCACACATGTACTTTCTATGTAGTATCAAAAACCTATAGTGGTACACTTTGTTATTGTACCCACACATTGAGTGTCGTGCTCTCACTCTCTACTTTGCACTCCCTCCCTCTCTCACTATGCATATCTCAGCTGTACTCTGTCTTGATCCTCGCACACACTTGTCATTACACATTTGCCAATTATGCTAGTGGGAGGTTGAGTTTGAGGAGCACTTTGTTTGCAAATGTATGATATATTATGAGATTAAAGGGAGATCTGATTGCCTTTTCCTTTCTTCCTGGGAGGGGTTGGGTTGGATGGTGATGGAGTACAAGGCTGAAAGATGCATAGGATTGTTCTATTTGAGCTTTGGACCCACAATGGATAACCTTTGAGGAGCAGGACAAAGACACACGTAGAGCCAGTGAACCATTGGGTTCTCACAGATTTCTTTAGTGCTCGTTCCAGAGCTAGCTCACTAGACACTACCACTATAGCTGCACCTCCACACCATCCATGAGTTAAGAGGGGTCATGTCAGACCATGCAGCCACACTTCGTAGATCATGATGCTCACCACATAGTTGTTGTGCTTGGCATCCTTACCTTTAGCAGATTTGAGCCATCATTGCTCACAATTAGAGATGAATATCTGCTCTTAGTGGACTCCATGTCTTGGATCACACTGGGACAGATATTCTTGCCTCGAAGAGAGTACCATGTTTCTAGAGACTCCTACTTATCAGGGTGGGATTGTATAGGTCAGTTGAATGTGGCCTATACGTGCAGTTGTCATAGTTAGTTGTTTTTAACTCGTTTTTCTTGAGTTGAGGCAACATGGTTAGATGTGCTTGTTTCTTTGTCTCATAGGCCATTTTAGCGTTTTGGAGACACACACACACAGAGTTTAGGACAATGAAACAACTCTTTGTTTGCTTTGAAATGTTTGGCATGAGAATTTATATCAATGCCTCCATCTGTAACCTTTGATCTTTGGCCTATTGATGGGCTTCATTGTAACATACTTTTTTACTTCAGATACATGCAAGATGTGACAAGAGGACTTTCATGCCTTAGGGATCCTGCCTAACATTTCCTGACCTGCAGAATTCAGTTCTAGCTAGTGCGTTGGCAACTAGCTATCTACAATTGTATTTCGACTGTCATGCTTTGCCTTGAAAGAACAAAGTGAGGCAATGAGATGTGCTGAAAAAACACTTAAGGACAGTGAGTCTATGACCTGCACTGGGCGATCAGCATTTAATGCTTGGTCATACCAGTCTAAATCAGCTGACCTGCTTGCCGTAAAGCCCAAAATGCATGGAAAAGTGGTGCCTGCCAGAAAAATGGTCTGACTGCCATTAATGCTGCCCACCTGACCTGTATAATGTCGACCTCCCTCAAAAGTGTACCTCCCACCAGTAAGTGGCCTGAAATGCAGGAAAAAGATGAACCTGCTAAGGGAGTGTCATGTGACTTGCTGGACAACGACTAGGCAGGTCTGGACAGTCAATTGACAGATCTGCAAGGTGCCAATTTCTCCATCGACTAGGCACATTGCCTTTGTCTAGCAAAGGATTGATGGGCATGAACAGTGCCAGAGCTCCAGACGGTCTTATCAGACTCTGACTGAAGCTCACAACGGGAGATTGACACGGACAAGGGCAAGAAATGTCATGACTGCTAACACAGAGATGATGACCAGTAGTGAATAAGGCAGGAGAAGCTGAAATGCAGCCAGCTGGAAGACTCAAAGGGGGCTGGCAGTATGCTGGGTGAAAAAGCACTAATTTATGAGGGAGATGTGTGTGGGAAGGCTGGGGATGGAGAAGAAAAGGGTCACACTAGCAGGTGGCAGATTGATGAAGGCAATGAGAAGATGATGAGAGCAAGGAGAGGTAGGAAATCTGGCACAGATTGTTGAATGACTCTGGTGAAAGTGGCAGTGGCAAGGATTCCCTTTTATAGAACTTTATGGGTCCATTGCCCTGCCCCTACCGAAGTTCGAGAACATCGTTTGAACTCACTTTAATTGAGAATGTATTTTGGGGCTGTAAGAGAGAGAAAGGAATTTAGTAGAAAAATGAGCTTGCTAATTCTGAGTAGCTTAACAACGGCCACAACCTAAGTCTCTAGCGTGGGAGCTCATATGGGAGCAGCTATAGATTAGACTTGTTGTTACCTCTTTTGATTTTACAGCAGTGGCGCTGAGATTTGAGAACCAATCTGCCTTGTTATGGTTTCAAAAACTGTGATGAAGTTTGGAGATTTGACAACCAAAACGGCCGGTGCAATGACTCGAAAGGAGACAGAGCTGTGCCTACCGTTCATGCGCTACTTGATTCTCTGGGTGAAGTTCATTTGTGGAGAAATTTGAGAACTTAACTGCTCTATATTCTACAGGTGAAGCTGCGGTGCGGGATCAAAGTAGAGTTAAGAGACGTTGATGAGCCAAGTCGATGCGAGTACGTTGCAGGGCAATTTGTATATTACCTTCACGAGAGTAGAATGAATGTTTTGTCGTCTGCTGACCTGATTTATTCTGCAGATATGTAGCAGAGCTTTCCACCCCTGCGGCATGCTTGGAAGAAAGATTAGCTGTAAGTCAGTTGACTCTGGGTTCTCTCAGAAAGGTTCTTAATATTGTTTCCTTCAGCTGATGCATTTGCATGTGCTGCAGGCTTTGCAACAGCGGCTAGGCAATCGGGGGGAAGTTCCACATGATGAATTATGACATTTTTTGTCGAATTATTTTTGAGTCCGTAAGGATGCGATGCATTATCGGAAATAGAGACAACCCTTTCTCACGAGTCGGAGTAAACCCCCTCAGCTTGTGGACAAATGAATTTTGAGTAAAGTGCCGATGAAGGCCGTTACAGCTTTGTGGACAAAATCATTTTTGAAGTAATCAGTGTAGAGCCGGTGAAAGTTATCCGGAAAACGCTCGATGTCTTCGTACTGAAGCTGACTCCATTACCTGTGCATTGTTGCTGAACACACTCAACCGCACCTACGTACTTCTTCAAATTTCCTCAAGTGTCCAAAGATCGATGTTATCTATGCGTGTCAGCCGCTACAAGCTAATCTATGTACCTTCATTCAGTCTTTCATTTGTGGTGAAGTCCTAGCTTACTCTTGAAGCCATGGGTCTATCCTCCCACAGATTTTATTGTCTTCTTCTTTTTTGGATGTGCAGCTTAAATAGGTGAGGACTCGTCTTGGAGATGGGGGTGGAGAGAGTTATTTTCACACGCAGGCACATGCATGACTCCCCTCCCCAAGGGTCAGTTTTTGGGAAAAGTGTCTCAGCTTATCACCCAGCCAATCAGACGATAGGGTTTGCTGCAAATACAGGTGCGTGCTGGCGGAAGGTTTTTCATTCAAAAAAAGGAGAAAGAACTTGGAGAAGGAAAAGTGCGGACGTTTGACGAGGTGAAAATAGAATTCTATATATTTCTTTCTATTACTATTATTAGCATTACTACTACTACGAGGTTTTAAGTTACTGACCACGTGGTAGCCACACAAGTACTTTAATGCATTAGGGTATGCGATGTAGCATCCATCTAGGCAGGCACTCCATGTCTGTCTTTGTCTGTGTGGACCCCACAATTCAAAACTCACGATTTTTGCCATTTGAAATCTTTCATTATTATCTTGGTTTTTGCATGTGCTCAAATCTAGACTACTTGATTGTGTTGGTATGCGTACTATTGGATCACCTACACTTGCTAGAGCTCAAATCATTAGTGGAGGACAAGGTCAATGCAAATAGTACAATGGATCAAAGGTCTAGTGAGGAGATTGCACTCGTGTCAAGCACGATCTAAACAATGGTAGCATGAATGATGCAACAATGGTAGTTGTGGTGAGCTTAAAGGTTGTAGTTGAGGTGAAGCACAAGGCTTTGGAGAGTAGGTGTGGGGTTATGTGAGGTGCTTTGTACTTATGGGTTCTCCTCTCCCTTGGATGTGCAATTCTTTGCATGCTTTGTGGTGAGCATTGCGAGGACATTGTTGCTACAATACGTAATGACTTTGACAATGCAGATTTGGTGTTCGTTGTGACTACCATTCTTCATCTCGCCAAAGGAACCCTCTTTACAACATGGCTAGCCTTTACTACTAGGGCTATGTGATCTTGTTGTGCAACCTTGGTGTTGGGCATTGGTCCCCTTCTTTAGCTCCCACGACAACTTTACCCTTTGCTTCTTTATTATCTTTTTCCCATTGCCTTTTTGCTACTTTATTAACTTTTCCTCATTCCATTTCTCTCTTGTTGTAGTTGATCTTGATGTTCATGTTAGATATTGTTGACTTCAATGGCATTGTAGGTGGTTAGAGCAATCTTTGGTGGCACTATCTACCTCATCATGCTCCTTACCTTCCACTTTTCCTCATTTCTATCGGTCATTGATTGAAACAATGACAATGTAGCAGACCGTTTTTTCAATGCAATGGCAATTATTGGATGTTAGACTAGATGTACAATAGTTTGGATATTGATTGGAATTTTACTATCTCAGACATTGCAACTCACTTTGGCAATAATCTCTTGCTTTGTTCTCTTGACACTCCACTTTAATCAACCATCTATCCTTTTCTCTATCTTTAGAAAGTAAGAACACAAGCCGAGCTTTGAGGTACAGTAAAGTGACTAACTTAACCTTTCACATTGTAGTCCTAAAACTTGAAGGCTCAAAGATGGTTGCGTGACCCAAGCAACACAATTTGATACCGTTACTCCTTTGTACCCACAACTTGAAGGTTGCGTGACCCAAGCAACACAATTTGATACCGTTACTCCTTTGTATCCACCACTAAGTATGCTCACAATGAGAGGAGAAAAGATGGAGAAGAGCTTCTCCATAGTCGTTCCTTCGCTTTCTTGCAATATTATATCATTATATATAGCCTCAAGCTCAAACCTCTTACCTTATATACAACCTCAAACTTAACCTCTTACTACAAATGACAAGAAGGAAATCATGAAAAAAATATATAGCTTACTATCCCAGGTTCTTGACTTAACACACCTCGCACTCTTAGTCTCAACAATGGAGACGAGATGATAGAATCAAAGAAGTGAATGGTTGCTTAATAGTTGTGTTGACAAAGCTTTTGCCACATGGAACCACTAACATGGATAAGCACAAATGAGACCTGTCCCTTGTATAGACCAAAATTAGGGTTAGGTTTAGGGATAGGTTCCTTCCATTGAAGTAGGGTTTATGTCTCTTCGTGTTTAGGGTTTAAACTAATGTGATTTAGGATTTGCTTTCTTTTCTTGGCCATCTTTACTCACTTTGTGTGCTATTTGTCGGTTTGTCCTTGATGCATGCTTCTACTTTAACCTAATGGGAACTAGCTTATGCTATTCAAATTGCATTTTCATGGCTAGAGCCCACACAACAATTGTGGGTATACATTTATGAAAGATAATGCAATGTGCACGGGTGATGTTCCGCTCTCACAAAGGAATATGACAAGAACAATGCAATTGTCCCATAGTACAACATTGAAGCTCCAAAAGTTAGTAAGCCTCTAAAATAAATTTGACACTTAAATGATGATCTTGCTTTAACCTTTGTATGCCCTTGGCTTTTGCTTCTCACATTTTCCATCAACATCGGATAAGAGTTGAGAAAAAGATGGCAAGCGTGGAGAGCATGAGCACCATTGTGGGCTTGTATAAATGTAGCGATATGTCTGTAGGAAATTGGCATATGCGAGGCATTATCAATGGCTAGAAGTGGTAAGCATTGGTATTCAGATTCTCCTTAACAACATGGGGCCTTAGATTGGATGAACATTTAGATTAGGTGATATTAGCTTTAACTATTAGTAACATTACTTATGGATATGTGCCTTGCTTGGATCTCATAGTACATGTCTTCTTTTTTATCCAAACCATTCAATGGTCTCATTATAGTTGTTTTCCTCCATCATCACAACCATCACGATCTTCCAGCTTGTCTTTAATATTTTTCTTCAAGTTACAGATGGAGAGAGAATATTGATAGAGTTGTTGGAGGCTATGTTGACTAGAGTTTCTCAAGGAGAGGACATTGTTGGTAAGATGGATAGCTAGGAGTTGGGGTTCCAAGGACAAAAAAATGGGAGTGTTTATTCTAATTTTTACAATTTAATTGATACTAAGGCTCAAGTTTGGGAGAACATAGGACCATCAACCCATGATGTCCCATCTTTTTCAATGGTCTCATCATGGCTTCAAACTTTGACTCTAGGTCATCAATATCTATCAACAAGTGCAATAATCTTTACCTATATCATTGAGGAAAAGGAAAGTATTTTGTCCCATGAAAAGATTTTGGTATTACAAATTTTGTATCCTCTTTTGCAACTCCAAGTGCTTCCAATGTTTTATGATGGTGCTATGCCTCCTATTCCTCATTCCCCAAAACCCTAAAGGCAATCATTAGTTGGAAGTATGTATGTATTTATGTAGTTCATCTCTTGAGGAACTTATAAATAGAACATACTTATGCCATTTTTGTTCGATGTAAAGGGATTCTCCACTAGCATGTTAGACCCTCATGGACCCCCTCTACCTCCAAGTTGACATGCTTCACCACGTGTAATGGCTAAGGCATGTCAAATTCAACATCGACAACATCAAGTTGATTACATGATGGCCCATGTGTTGCTTTCTCAAATGGTGATATGCCATGAAAGCTTGCATGCACATTACCCATGAGTTGATACTATATTGTAGGGCTTTGAATCCCCTTAAAATCTATCATATGTGTGTGTGTGTGTTTCATATAATTGCCTTAGACTCAAGGATGCTCTTTTTAAATCATTTTATTGAAAAAGTGTTTATTGTGATATAGTGAGTTTGATGCATAGTTGAGTTATTAAATATGCATATAACATGCATGGATGATGAGTGACGACTGAGTATTTTATAGATTCAAGGTAGTTAAAGACTTTGTGTAGTAAAGGAGGAAGGTTATGAACCATATGGTCTATTAGGATTTGGGTGGGAGGAGGCTTCTTACATGTGGTCAACAATAAGAAGAGGGCTATGGATTGTGTTGTCATAAGGTTTCTGTGGCTTAGGATGCAAATAACACTTTATTTATGTAACAATGTGTGAAGCTTGGCCTAGGTGTGTAGCACCTAATACATTTGTGTATGTGTGTAAAATAAATCCAGGAACTAGAATTTAGAAGTTAAAACCTAAATCTTAAATATTTAAAGGTGCCAATTCAGTTTTCAAGTATTAATGCCCATAGTTAGGGGGTAGTTGCATGAGTCTATTGCTTTCAACTTTGGATATTGAAATCTGGATTATCGACACATTGAGAGACCTTAAATAAGGCTTTAAGCTTAACAATAACAATTGACTAACCTAATTATATGAATAAAAAGTTAAGTATATCTTTTACCTTGTTATCTCAGACTTTAGGGAAAAATAAGTATGCAAAGGCCCTTTTTTTCTACTCGGATCTTGCTTTACATGATGATAGTCTTAAGACTTGAGTGCACACACACACACACACACACACACACACACACACACACACACACACAAAAGATGATTTAACAACTTGATTTGGGATAAGCTATTGGGCTTTAGTAATAGTCACGGATTGCACATCAAAGCCGCTAGGGTCACCATGCTTAGGTAGATTTTATAATGCATAGCAACCTTCCTCACTAAAGAAATCCTAAAAGAGAAGCAAAGTCCTTCATTAGGGGTTATGGTTGATGAGTTCACTAATATTTCTAGTTATCACTATATGGTAGTTTATTTCTCTTATTGGGATAATAGAAGTATGCCTTCTTGCAATACCTTTTAGGGGATGGTGAAGTAAAATAAGAGTATAACCAATGGGATATTCAATGCTATTACATAAGAGCTAAATAGAACAAAGTTGGATGCATGTAGATTGCTTGCTTTTGGTTTTAATGGGTGTGTCACTATGGTTGGTAAAAAAGAATATTACTATTTCTTTAAAAAAAATAAAATCTTATGCTTACATCAATCCATTGTGTTGCTGATATAACCAACTTGGCTACACTTGATCCTTCCAAAATAATTGCATATACAAATAAAGTAGTTGCATTGACAACTTGTAGAGCTATGTATTTTACAAGGAGGGCAAATTGCATTGAGGAGCTTAAGGACTTGCAAGAAGAATTAGATTGTGTATTAAAAAGTAACATGTCTTTGAAATAAGGTGGCTTACTCACCATAATTACATAATAAAATATACAAGTCATCAAATACCTCATTAGTTACATTACCATGAAGATTTGTATGCTATGCTTCATATGTTTGAGTGTATCTATGCCTTGCATTATTTGGTTGCTATTTTGTAAAAGGTTTCTAATTTAAGCAATTGCTGTATAAAGAACTATGATAATGTGATTATGATACATGGCATTGAATTAATGAGTTTCTATCTAAAGACATTTCAAAAGGAAATATTCCATCATACTTGACTATGGATTGTAAAATGGAGCTTTGTATGCACTTTAGAGTCCTCTTAAGGGTGACATTTGTTTTTGGGTCCAAGCAAAATTGTGTGAGATGTAGAAGGGAAAGATTTAACTAGTGCATTGGAGTTTCACGTTGCTTATGCAAATTTCTTAAGTGAGTTTTAGATAATTTGGTTATACACGACATTAAAATATTAGTACTTGTGCAACACCCTATGCACAAAAGGTTGTTGAAGTATTGTGGTACTCGAGTGTGACAATCTTGTCTCTTTCTATGGGTTTCCTAAATTTCTACATGGTAAAATGTTTCCACAAATTGTGTGGATGATGATGCATAAAAGTATAATTTAGGACTTTTAAACATGTCCATGATTCGATTTTGTCAAAATGAGTTCATAGAGATTACCTCTTTACGTGCAAACAATATGTTGTGGAAGAATGTATTTCTAAGTATATTAAGGCGCGTCAAATTGCATTGATATATGTTGTACCAATGACATATTGAATGTGAAGGTAGTACCCATACTAGAATCAAAACAAAATTGCACAATAAGATGTAAATTAGTAGCTTGGATGCATTCTTGAAGGTTGCAACTAAGGAAAGTGATAACATGGACTTTAGAAAGGCAAAGAAACTTTCAAAAAGTAAAGATAATAAGTATAACTTCACTAATTGTAGTGAAGAGCCTATTTATTAAATCTTGATTGTATCTTAATCTCATTTGGCAATTATTCAATAATTTTGATAGTTTTAAAAATCAATTGAAAGATATAGTCTCATTTTTGATATTATGCCCCAAGTCCTTTCATTTTCAAAGAGCCTTTTAATAAGCTTCCTTGTTCCAAGTCTTATTATGTGAAATTATTACTTTTTGAAACTCACCCTAATTGTAGAAAATGTTAAATATTAGAGTGCATTTTATTTGTTTATAACCTAATGATAAGACTTTTGAAGATACAATAATAAAGTAGTCCTAAATTAATGAGAGTAGTTTCTTATAACCAAAAAAGGAAAACAAGTACCCTTTGAAGTTTGTATGAAGAGAAAATGTTAGAAGTAAAGAGTTTCTTACAATTAAAAGAAGAAAAAATGTGACCTTTTCATGGTGAAAAAGAAAACTAAAATATCTAAATATAAGAAAAAAAGCTTAGGGCCATTTTAAAAATAGGACTTGCTAGCTAAATCTCTATGTAAAAGAACATGCGTATCATGCGTAAACCCATCTAACACCTTTTCCCAAACATTGCATAATCCCATATAAGCGCACATTTAAAAAACCAGTGTGCTCTTATATAGGCATGCTTGGTTGGAAAAGATGTAATAAATATTATGGATGAGTTTGTTAAATATAGTAAAATGGCGAATTCACTTCATATGGCTTTTAAAAAAAAACTATTTGTAGCCTAAAGGGGGAACTAGTAAGACAACAATATAGATGTAGTTAATATGATTTTTTGTCATTTTCATTTTATATTATTTTGTTTTGTTCAGTTAATTACCATACAGATAAGCATCTCACACAAATTATTATTATTTTGAGATAGATATTGGATGCAAAGCACTCACAAAAAAATCAAGCAAAGAAATGGCTTAGTCATGGTTTGTACTTTCTTGAGTAATATTATCGAGAAACAAGAAAATAACAAATAAGTGAACTCTTGAGAACCTAGAAGGCAACATATTTGAAAGCTTGATAATTGCACATAGTGCTAACGTTTTGAGTGTACACTTATACATATAAACATAGAAATGTGCTACTTAAATAGCATGTTGAAGAGTTGACACAAGTCTCTAAAATTTTTTATAATCATAGGGAAAAATGCCATTTCTCCATGCAAAGTTGAGAAGGATATCTATTGTTATACATTGTTTTATTCTCTTATATCCACTATTGCAATGTAAAATTAGCTTTAAAAAAGAGTTTTGAACCTTGTCATGAGACAAAAATATGAAGACAATGTGCCTTTAGCCTTTGTCCACTCTGTGAATGAGAAAACAATGTAAATTATCATTGAATACATGAGTAAAAAATTCAATTGATGTTAAAAATTATTGGGTAATATAATAGGCAAATACAATGAATCACAATAGCCCCAATAACATAATAAGAGGATACACATAAGTCATCTATAATAAATGAGATTTATTACTTAAAAGTAGGATAGGAAATATAATGAGTAAGAACTATTTGAACTCTTAAACATGAAAATCATTCTTTGCCTTGATTTGCAAGTCATCACAAAGCAAAGGCAACAAGATTTCAATAAACAAATCAAAAGTCTTATGAGAAAGATGTAGGAGGGTTTAAACATAGAGGTAATAGAGTTAGGAGGACTCTATATACAAAAATTAAGAGCATTTGAAAGCACGTGAAAAAGACGAGGAGAGTGTAGGATGTTGTGATACCAAAATACTTATGGGTCTAATCATGATGAGTGGTAGTCTCATCAACAAGAATAAGTATCGAGTAGTCTACCACTAGCTCTATCCACTAAATATGCAAGTAGGGAGCAAGGTGTAATAAGGGCTTTGATATCAGCTTCACCCTAACATAGGCTTTGTTGGTATGGCCATAGTGGTCTATGTCTAGGTGTCTTACTTGACCTAAAGTTTGGCCTTGTTGAGCTTGTCATAAGTATAGTGTTTGAGTATGATTACGATCCTTTAATTTTGTGTATGCAGATACATATAGACTATTAGAAATAAAGTGAATTAAACTTGCGTGATAGTTTATATTATCATAAATAATGCTATCATACATTATGAACCTTCATGACAAAAAGAGAAACTCTAGAATCTTGTGCATTACCAACCTTTATGCCAAGAGCAACCAAACCCATAGGATATCAAGATAAGGTGTAAGTAGAAACTATCATTGGCTTTTTAGTGGATAGACCAACTCCTAAATGGTGAAAGTAAACTAGAGTATGTAGATTAAAAAATTGAGGAACTTGTCTCTAAAAGAAATTGCAACAACACTAACAACTTGTCTCTCACCCCACCTACCACTCATGTCACTACAATAAGACTACCTTGTCTCACCTATACATGAAAGTAGTCTAATTTTCTTTACCACTTGGCTTGTCTATAACTCATTGGGGAGGCAATCAAGTATACTCCTAAAGCATAGAAAGATAGGGAATATTACATTATATCAAGCATCACCATCATCTAAAACCTTGAATGTCAATTCCATTATATGATTAATTCTTCTTTGTATAAAGCCAACAAAGCAAAAAACTACGGTATTGATTGATAAGGAAATTCACGTAAGTAATGTGTCACTTGTTGCTAATTGGTTATCATACTTGGAGAAAGGAAAAGGGATCTACTACATAATTTTTTCTTTGGAAATAAATTTAGGTTTCAAAATGCATGACATGTAGTTGACATAGAACTTAAGGGGTGCACTGCAAAAGATGTAACTATACCATATGCAATCAATAAAAGGGTTATTTTAATTAATTAAATTTATAGGATTGCATTCACAAAAGGAGTTTCTTTATTAAAATTTGAAAAAGCAAGACATAGGAACCTTTATTGAGCTACAATTATCTAAATAAGTCTTTAAATATTTATATACCAAATATCATGTCTTGAACACTTATATTACAAGTTTTGGTTTGTTTTGAGGTAAAAAATATTACTAGTTTAATAAGAGATTTAGGTTGGGTCCTTTTGCACAAGGACAGACAATTCCCTTAAAACTTTGGACTTCTTTAACACTGAAAAATATGGATGATTTTTTGGGCCATTTAGTAGGTCCAAACTTGGGAATATCTTTAAATATGTTACATAGATTGCCAATAGGTTGAGTAGGAATGATACATGTTCTTCCATCACCTTGAGTAGGAATGCAAAAAGCAAGCCACCACAACTATACACAATTAAAGCTATGGGGCTTCATCAATTTATAAAGTTGCTTGTGGCATCCAGTGAGTAAGGTAGGTTAGTTGTAGAGATAATATCACAACTCGAATAACAACTCAAGTTGACAAATGGGATCTAAGTAGCTTAGAAGCAAATATAATGATGCAACATCAATAACTCCAATGATACTCAAGGTAGGGTAGAACTTAGGCTCTCTCAATTGAATAGCCATAGCACATAACTAATTTAATTGCTTGATTCAAGAGGCTAATCAAGATTTGGAAATAACCTTATAACGAAGAGATCAAGCTAATCTATTCCTAGAAGTACCATGCAACGCTCAATGTGCAACTAGCTAGAAATTCTTAGTGCCAGTTAAGGAAATGCTAATGGTTGCTATACAATATTGGGCATAACCACATGGGCCATAAATAAGCTAGAACAAACCATCTACATCTAAACTTTTACTATCCTGCGCATTCAAGGACTAACATATAGACCCTTTATATGCAAACATGGTTCTCTTTAGTGGCTAATATTCGTCAAATGGCTAAAATTTTATATAAATGTAATTTCTTTTTGAAAACGTTGAGTAGGTTGAGTTACAACTTTGAGATTTTTTATTCACCCACATTTCTAAGGTATATTGAGATTATAAAGGCTCTTTTTTCATTCATGTGAAAGAAAAAATCAAAGAAATATATTAAAATTTCTCTAATATTTGTAAGATTTGGGGTATGCATAGAAAGATTTGCCACTTTGACATGTACTTAAGATATTGATCAACCAATTATTTGTGAGCAGAAACATTCTAACATTTCAAGAGAAGATTGCAACAAATGTTGAGATAAGTATAGATCTATTGATAAAAAGATAAAGGGTAATCCAATGTTCTTATAGTGAGAACCTTGAGAGTAAGAATCCACATTGGGGAAAAGACAGATGATTAGGATTTCTAGGGATATTGTTGACCATATATGAAAAACATCCTCAAATACAATTTATGATATATACGTTGGCCATCATTGCTTAAGGATTTTGAGATGTTTATGTTTCGACTACATTACATTCTTAACTATTTCATTAAATTTCGGTTCATGTATCGTTCCAAGTCAACACACACACACACACACACACACACACACACACACACACACACACACACACACACACACACACACACACACACACACACACACACACACACACACACACACACACACACACACACACACATTTTTTTCTAAATAAAATAATGATATATTTGTAAAACTTTATGCAGATATTTAAAGATATATTAAATGCATAGTATACAGTAGTTAAGATTTGTCATTGCTAACATTTTTAACTCTAGACATGATACAAACATAACTAAATTGTATAAATTACGTGTAAGTTAGTTGATGATTTTCACTCACTTAAGTATGGTGCACATGTGCAAGTGTTTATGTATGCATAGCTATGTGTACAAACAATCACACAAATTAACATAATCATATAACCTCTGAACAATGAGAAACTTGAAAATACATTGCATTCTTGACATGAGAAACCTCATGTTGAAGCAATGCTTTCTCTACTTGAAACCGATGAATAACATCAACTGCTGCTATTTTTGTTGCATTCCTATCCTTTTTCAACTCAAAAGAAAACCTTTAAATCATCTCAATTGAAGATTGATTCATAAAGCATAACTCATTTAGATCATCATGGAAACCACTTAAACCGAGTGATCTCTGCAATTCCTGACTTTAAGCCTACTGTTGTAAACCTAGACATTGTTGAAAATTGTTCATTTGCTGCCCGAAAACTTGCTAAAAACTGATCACTTGCTGTCCTAAAGCTTGCTGTCCTGAAAACTACTCATACAGGCAATTAACTTGAGAGTTTACAGTAGTAGTAACTTGCTGAGTTCCTTCAGGCTGAATAGTGATATGACCTGGAATAGTATTTAGCATGTTGTAAATATATTGTACTACAAATAGTGGCACTTCAAGTACTTGTAAAGCCTCTTCAATGAAATCTAACTCCCTTGCTACATAATCTTCCTCAAAACCAGTAAGAGAACCAAGAAAAACAACCACAATAGCATCCTCATTGATAAAAACATTAGCATCATGCTTGTCATCCATGACAACAACATCTTCTTGAATAGGTAACTGATCTTCTTAATCACTAGACTGATCAACTTCCTTGATGATAACTTCATCAGTTCTTTCTTCTTCACAAAAGCTAATTCGAGATTGATTATGGTAGTATGCTAAAGACAAAAATATGGAAAATACCTTCAAGTTGGCAATGCAAGGTGTGTGATGCTCCACTCTCCCATTAGTAAGCTCCTATGTTGGGTTTGGGGCATTGGAGGATTCTTGGTTGCTTTGGCTCTTGTCCTCTCTGACTCCGTCACCCTTAATCTCTGGCAAAACCATAGGTAAAGGATAGCAATCATCATTATCACTTGAACTTGAATCCTAATCCGAATCCAAAACATCATAATACTACTCCTTGAGCTTCTCAACTGCTCTAAGAAATCTCTAAACACTCTGCTTCAAACTTGAGCAAGACTTAACCTTCTGGCCTTCATGGTGATAATGCCATTCATAAGTATCATCAAGGTCATTCTCAAAAGAAGTCAACTTTTCTCATGCTCTATCCAATATTGGAACCCTTCTTGGTTGCTAAAGAGAACTTCTTACGAATACCATTGAACTGCTGACATAGATCAAACATGTAGAAATATTTGCATGACTTCCCACTTTCACAAGACTCATGGATATATGGACAGCATTTGGAACTATGCCCATGCTCAAAGTAGAATTTGCATCTCTTTTCCTTCTTCTTGGATTTACCCATAATGAAGCATTTCTATAGTTTGAAAAAGAATATGTTTTTCTTTGATCCAACCTCCTTCTGCAATGATGGAGTAATAGGTCTTCAGCCTATAATACTCAAGGTACTTCAGCAATTCTAGCAGTTTAGGCTGCCTGAAATACTCCTTCATAGGTACTTCTTGAAACTTCCTGAAAACTCCTTTATTGACCAAACTTCTCAAGTTTATCAAGCTTCCTTTCCCATCTTTCATACAATTCAAATTATGCATGACATTTCCATCCTGCAATAATTTAAGTAACTAGCCTAAAATTCTTGTAGTTTAGGTGACTGCCTAAAATTCTTACAGTTCAGGTGACTACCTGAAATTCCTACAATTCAAGTAACTTCTTGAAACTCCTGCAATTTAGGTTATCAACCTGAAACTTCATGTAATTAGTAAACATCATAATTAGCTGTAGGCGTGCACCGTCACAAATATTATAGCCCATTTAGGTATAGAGCATAATTGTTCATAACAATATGATGTCATAAAAATGGCAAATCAGTATTTCCCATCTTTGAACTTCATAACCTTCTTTATCTATGAATATATCGTCCTAACATCTTGATATGATGACTCTATCTTGAAACTCCCAAAATAATCACAGATCTAACATTTTAGCCTGAATTGAAAACAAGATCTTCAAGAAGAAATACAAAACCTAAATAATCTACCTCGAATCCACAGCATTGAGAATTCTTGAAGAGATTGAATTCTTCAAGAACAAGAACTTCAAGATATCCTCCTTCAAACAATTTGATGCAAGGTATTTCGTATGTAGGGATATCCTAATACTTGCAATGTAGAGAGGTGCAAAAAAGTGGTTGAAAATGCAAAAACGCCTTGAATTCATGAAAGATCTTGAAGCTTTCGTTATGAAAAATTTAGTTCCATGCCTGATGCCTAAATCATGAGAATGTTGCCCACAAAAGCACTAGGATCGCCAAAGTGTTATGGCCTAGACAATAACAGAAAATATAGGAAACATCAAACTGCCTGAAACAACTATGTTACTGTAGGAAACTCCCTGACATGATTTACAGCCATTTCATACATTTATTCTTCAGGAACACCCTACAAACATGAACTACATATTACATTCATCAATGTAGAACTACTGTCCTGAAAACTATCACACAGTTCTCTGTCATCATGACCACCCGTGATTAGATAACTTGAAATAGACATCATAAATATTCAAGACACAGATAATAGAACCAGAGATAAGCGACCAAAATCTGGCACTGTCTTGAAAAATATCGCATTACTCATCATGCAGGATCTCAAAAGATACAATCTCCTAAATGTCAGGAAGACACCTGAATTAGGTAAAAACTTCATATGACATTTTAAGTTACTTTACATATGTTGGTTCTACATATATACCAATACTAAGGTACAAAATAGCAAATATATGGTGGAATCCGAGCCCTAACATGCTCCACCATACACCCATAGAGTAGAGGGGCTAGTGATACTTAACTTTATACATGATGCTCTCTTTATGATGTGAAATTTGTAGCCCTTTTGCTTCAAATATGATCGTGTGATGAAGGGGAAGTAACAAAATAATGATATTCTATGTGATGAAAAACAACGCTACATCATAGGTCAAAATTGAAATTATGTTCATCCAAATGAGTCCTTCAATTATAGACACAAACATCCCTCATGATGGGCATAATAATAAAACAAGGGTTTGAACCTAAATCCTTGGACATTGGAGGCATCCATGTTGATATAAACTAGCCACTCCTCACATGTTCTTGTGTCATAAATGCAATACTTGTGTCACATTGAGAGATTATACCCTCATAGCTAGATATTCACACAAATGATGAGAAAGAGGAATGTCATCATTATATTAATTAAAGTTATTGCAATATAGCCATGCTTACACAAACACCTACACATATGTGCTATGCTTTAGGGAGTACTAATCATCAAACTAACTTACACTTAATTTATAAGAAAGTAAATTTTATCATGTTTTTACCATGTCTACATTGAACTATGTTAATAATGCTAAATTACATCTACATCATGCTGGAATGCTCTTGAGAAATTTTTTTTCCTCCAGGATAATGAAATTAACAACTTGCACACTTAGTTGCCTTATTCATGTATTCGGAGTCAAGATGTTATTCTTGAGGATCTGTATGCACATAGTTAATATGATTGATGAAGCGGAAGAAGATGAGGAAGAATTATGCATGCAAGCAAATCTTTCTGTAGTCCCTATCTTGGAGGTAGATGTTGAGGGCATCATTCAAGAGAATCAGGGTTTCCCCATAATTGAAGGAAATGCAGTTTTGGAACAACAAACTGTTCATTTTACAATCCAAAACTTGTTAGGACAGCAGACAGGCAGTTTTCATGCAGATGAAGAGTAGTATTCAGGCACTTTTCCTGTAGATCAGGAACAACAGTCAAACAATTTTCTTGAAGATCAAGAGCAGCCTGAATTTCAGGATAGGTTAGGGAATGGGCATGATAAATTAATTCAAGACTCAAGAATAGATTATCCTAAAAATTAACTAGGAAACCTGAAAATCGACATTCTATAGATTCTAAGCATATGGATAACCCTGATATGTAGGAGGAGGAAGGACAGAAGGTTATTCTTCAAGTTGAGCAGAGGTATGAGCACACTATGAGAGGATCTGTAAGAGTAGTTGAAGATGAAGTTTGGAAGGTTAACCTAAATGAGTAGGAAGAAGGCAAGCATATTACAATGAGTATTTATGAGAATGATTTTTTTCTTCAAGAAAATTTATCCATAGTGCCAATGTTTGGAATGGATGTGGATATCATGATTCAGAGGTATTAGGAGCAGCCCAACATGACTGAAAATGAAGTTCCTACACATCAAATTGCTCTTTCTACACTTTATGATGATTCAGGACAACATCTTGAAAACTTTTTGGTCGAGAAGGAGTTGTCTAAATTTTAGGGAAGTTTAGGGACTGAATTGGATAAATTATTTTAGAATTTTGGATCTATACAACTTTATCCTGAGCAACAAGAAAAATCTCTAGATTAGGATATGAAAGCATCTCAGTCTTCTATAGTGAACAATGTAGATGTGAATGATTAGGATAATGATTAGGTTGTCGATATCTTAGTTCAGTTTGATATTTTTGAAGTTTTTGAGTATTCTAATCAGTTTGGAGATGAGGTTGAAGTGAGTAGAATCATGCAAGTACCTACAATAGTTGATATCTATGCAGTTGATGCTACAGAAGGAATGATTGATATGGGTCATATTAATTGTTTTTGAGCATGGCTATGAGGATATTGGATGAGTTAGATGACAATTTCAAAATTATATTGTGATTTTCTCCATCAGGAAGTGTTCAAATCCTTTACCTACAAGATTGTTTTTTAGGTTTGTTGAAATTTTCATGTTTATTTCAGCAACTCAGGATTGTTCAAGTTTGCCAGTAATGGTAGAATTTCAATATGGATTGCAGCAACTTGAATCCCCGCAACTTGAATTTTTGCAACTTGAGTTCCTACACCAGCAATCTAGTTTCCTACACCAAGATATCGTGTGGCAACAGCCAAATCAATAAGGAATGCACCACGAAGTGTTACAGCAAGCTGGAAAACAACAAGTATAGGAGCAACTTGAAGATCAAGTTTTTTAGGAACTTGAAAATCAATGTGAAAGTCAAGAGATATATGGTATATTAGTTAGGATTGATGTAAAGCAATATTGTTCAAATGATATGATGCAGATTGAAGCTCTGAATGAGTATGATGTAGATGCATATGCAGTTCTGTTTTGTTTTCGTTTACAGGTTTTCTTGGATTATCTTGCATATTTCTTTAGAGATGCAGTTTCTTGTTTGAAATTCATGTTGTGTGGTACATTGCCATACATTAATTATGATGCAAATGGAGCGTCATCGGCATGTTTCTTGATTATTGTTCATACTCTTTACCATTGGAGTAGTGATTTATTGATTTAGTCATGGTTCTATATCTTTATTCTCTATGATGTAGTATGGATGCCATTGTACTTAATGAGTTCTTAGCCTTGGCATGTTTACTTAGCTACTATTTTAATTTCACTGACACTTAGGACCAAATATGCAACTGCACAAGAGGACTATGAGTATCCTAGAGGGGCTCTACTCATGGTAGCTCACTGTGGCTTGTTAAGAGGTACAAGGACTCTAGCAGGGTATAATCGTGTTCTTTGAGTTAGTCTTCATCATAGTTAGTTGTTTATCTTTTTTGTCGTTAGTTGCATGCTTGTGGGTTCCGAGTCATGATTGTCCCAGTCATCCACCGAGTTGTGCCAGGTGTTAGGGCTTGGATTCCACCATATATTTGCTATTTTATACCTTAGTACTAGTATACATGTAGAACGAGCATATGTAAAGTGACTTAAAATGTCATATGAAGTTTTTACCTGACATTCACGCACCTTCCTAACGTTCAGGAGATTGTATCTTTTGAGATCCTACGTGATGAGTAATGTGATCTTCTTCAAGACAACACCAGATTTTGGTCACTCATCTCTGGTTCTATTAGTCTGTATCTGCGACCTGAATATTTACGATGTCTATTTCAAGTTATCTGATCAGGAGTGGTTGTGATGACAAAGAATTGTGTGATAGTTTTCAGGACAGTAGTTCTGCATTGATGAATGTAATATGTAGTTCATGTTTGCATATTGTTCCTAAAGAATAAATGTATGAAATGATTGTAAATCAGGTCAGGGAGTTTCCTATAGTAACGTAGTTGTTTCAGTTAGTTTGATGTTTCTTGCATTTTCTGTTATGGTCTTGTTAGGTCATAACAAAGCAATCCATCTAGGGTTCAAAGGGAGTTGAGAAGAAAAAGAATGCCCATTATAGTGCAAAACATGAATTTTGTATCCTTTTAAAGGTGAGAAACATTTCTAGGAACAAAAGCACTTGCACCACAATAGTAATATGCATATAGACATTCTCAACTTATGGTTGCTTGAAAATGATATTTGGCATTGTTATATGTATGCAAAGCATGGATGGGCATCATGATGGAAAAGAATTACATTATGATTATATTAATTTGTGTGATTGCACACATAGCCATGTTGACATAAAGAGTTGCACATGTGCACCGTACTTAAGTGAGTGAAAATCATCTAACTAACTTATATATAATTTATACAATTTAATTATATTTGTAACATGTCCAAACTTAAAAATGTCAAGAATCATAAATTTTAACTACTATATACTATGCATTTAATTTATGTACAAATAGTTTAGCACATATATCATTGTTTTATTTATATAAAGGTATCATCATGTAATTGATACATTTTCAATGTGCCCCTATAGCTATAGCATACACATGCCTACATATCTATGTTTGATTGTGTACATGCTATTACAATGTGTGGTGCAGAGAGAGAGAGAGAGAGAGAGAGAGAGAGAGAGAGAGAGAGAGAGAGAGAGAGAGAGAGAGAGAGAGAGAGAGAGAGAGAGTGAGTGTGTGTGTCTCCAAACACTGAGTATGACAAAGGCTTGCTCTCATTGATTAAGATGACATTATATGTCTTAGTTACAAATTAGTGGTGAAGCGCTAAGTCTTCCATTACGCAACCTCTTAGTTTTACTATATACCATAGGATAGTTGAGGAATGCAATGTACTAAAGACATACTTGACTCTCGTATAAATTGAATCCTTTACAAATTAGTGGTGAAGCGCTAAGTCTTCCATTGTGCAACCTCTTAGTTTTACTATATACCATAGGATAGTTGAGGAATGCAATGTACTAAAGACATACTTGACTCTCGTATAAATTGAATCCTTATTAAATGTTATGTTGCAAGATATCACATCTTTTGGAGAGAAACATAAGTTTATGTAGGACCATGGTAATAAGAATTAGCAAGCATCAAAATATTTTAATTCAAAGTAGGCCATACATTGCGTTTGCATAGATTGTGATCACGTGGTGCACATTGGAAGAAATTGCCTTGGAATATGGCATGTGGGGCTTGCCTCCTAGGTCAAATACTTCCATCATGCAATGCACAATAGCATCTTCATGGAGTACACGAGGCATGAGAACATTGGTATAAATACAAATAAACGCACAAGCATAATCGATGAGACAGCATTTCTCATAATTGCACATGCCATTTGCAATCACTAGGGGTATTTTCCACTTAAATACCTTGGCTTGTATAGCTCACATGACACTCAATACTAGACCAAGGGGTGGGCCATTCAGCCCCTAAGCTAAATGTAATAGATTATTGGCCAAATCCCTTGCATAAATAATAAGGGGTGTCTGAAGAAAATATCCATGGATGATCCTATGTATCCTGAGAAGATAGGAAGGTGGTCAATAGCCACTTGAGCCATTCAACCAGTAAGCCTTAAAGTAGTTCAACTCTAATCTCATCAAATAAGGGCAAAAGACACTCTGGACCATGGTTAAAGAAAATATCTTCAACAAATGCATAGTTGACTAGAAAATCCGTAAAGAAATTCCACTACTAAGGAATCAATTGTCACGTTACTAACTCAAATGATGCAAGTGCTCTTTTGGCACCACTCCCTAAAATAAAATAATAAAATAATATATGAGGTACCCTCACCCAATGCACATCACTCCCTACAATGTGTAAACTTTTTGGAGGGTAGACTGTTGGTGACAATTTTTGCAAGGTTATCATCAATATGAAATTTGACAAAGCCTAACATGCTTTTCCTCAAGTACTTGACAGATGAAGCGATATGTCAGTTCTATATATTTGGTTTTCTCATGAAACACATGATTCCTAAGCCATATAGCTTCTTTGCATGCCTTTGTGGTTGCAACATATGCAACTTCATTGTTGGATAACTAGGTTGCATTTATATGCCCACATTATATAAAAATATGTTTTACATGTTCAATACCCCGTACATTTTGTAGAATACCTTAATTTTCATATTATCATTAATATTTAGTATGAAAGATTCTTTCTACAAAAGAATCTTTTATACAAATAATGGTCTATGTTGTAAAGTAATTTAAAAGAATAAATGTAGCACTCTTGTTGGAAGCATAGGCTGTGCATATAAAATTTCACTATCTTGATATTGTTTGGTGTCTAGGATTAACTTTACATAATCATGACAGATATCGAATACTTGTATTTCATAATTAAAATAGCCCAAATCTTCAACATTGATTGGATGTGTCCAATTCCAAGAGAAATACAAATGGCATACCGCCAATGAATTTGTTAGCACGTCTTCAGTTGATGATTAGAATACAAGTGAACATAATTTTCTTAGTGCTTGGATTTTAAAACACGATGAACATGTTGCATAGAAAGAAGCTACTTCATAATGATTTGCACACTAAGAATATTGTGTTTCAATTTGTCAATATATCAAAAGTAGGGTGTTTATTGGATTCATTGATTGGGGTATGTCGATAGAGTTTAATATGTAGGTGACATATTCTCCAAAATCAATGAACTAATCGTTGAATGAAACAATATGACAATATAATCTTCATAGGCATGTGGCTATAGAGTTTATCTTAAAAAATCCTCCCACCTTTTAAGTAAGATAATTTTCCCATTGGTTACATTGTACATAGATTCCTTTTATTAGGTGTAACATATGAGAGTAACAAATCTTTGTAGAGAAATTAGAGAGACTCGTTAGCTTAACCATAATAGAGATGAGTTGTATAGACATTTGGCATTAATAAATTTACCACCCACATAATACAATATGCCCATGTATTTCAATTCCATGAGTTTAGTAGTCTTTTTTCGTATAGTGATGTATAAAGAATTCTCATTAGTACAAATGATTGATCATGATTTGAATTAAATAAGTATTAATATTTATCATGGTTTGAATTTTTATTTCAATCGTATCTAGAATGAAATAAACATTAATATTGACTATTCTTTGAATTTTATTTCAATCATGTCCTTTGTTTCTAGTCATATATGAGAGCTAGTTGGAGCACAATCATGTACTTTGAAATTCAATCATATGATTTGCATCAAATTATATACAAGATAATTACTTTGCAATTTTGTAATTTCCCATTCAATAGTTTATGAGTTAATCACTTATGTTGTAACTATTATTATGATCAATGAGTCAATCCTTTATGCCTTTATTGTGGCTTGAGTGCTCAAAAATCAAGTTAGAAAATGATAGCATGTATGCTAAACTGCACATGAATTATTTTTATACTTATGAGAAACACATAGGCATGCTTGAGTGCACAATAGATATTGTATTCCTAATGAGAAAACCATAAATATAAATACTAATACTCATCATATGAGTATTGGTATGTCACCTTTTGAAGCGCCTTGTGGATATAAAGTTCAAGTATTTGAAGCCCTATTCACTGACAATGTGAACCCTCAAGCTAAAGAAGAGATCAAGAGAATGGAAGCACTTACTAAACAATGCAAGGATAATATTCATAAGGCACAAGAGATTATGAAATCATGTGTTGATGAGCAAAGAAGACACTTAGAATTTGATGGGTCTTCTTGAATATTTCCAAATCTCATTATGCTTCTCTCAAGGGTGGATACATAAAATTAGCTCACAAATTTTATGGTCCACACCAAATTATAAAGAGTCATTAATCTTTCCTACTAACTCAAATTTCCTTCTTCCTCAAATTATAAAGAGAGTTGTTGATCTTGCCTATAGACTCAAATTACATGGGTCCTAATGTCCAAGTTCTTGAGGACTTGCCTCTTATTGATGATGATGGTTTAATTGTATATGAACATGAGAAAATTGTTGATAAGTGTGAAAAGGTTTTAAGGAATTGTTCTGTGATGGAATACCTCATCAAATGGTGGGGTTTACATATGGAGGAGACTACCTAGCAAAATGAGCTTTATATTTGGAGTATTTTCCTTGGCCTATGCAAGAAGATTCGTGAGTCACAAAATAGGGAAAGCTTGATATTTAAAATTTTGTCGTGAATTTAATTACCCTAACTTCATCAAATTTCATTTTTAATGTATTAAATAGATACTTTATGGTGTCTATACCTTAGTTGCTTCAATTGGAAGTGCGTATCACAAGTTATGGCCATTTTACTACAATAGTGATGTGGCTGCATCAAAGATACAAACGATTTTGAGTTTATGATGGTGCCCACTTCTCTTGGAGGATTCTTCATTATTTTTAGAATTTTTTCATATTTTTGAGTTTATGATGGTGCTCACTTCTCTTATATGAGATAGAAGCTTGGACTCATAAACACAATCTTGTGTATTGATTGACAATGACATAGAGACTTTATTGAGGACAAAAGTACTAAATGAAGCCTATCCTAGACCAAAACCATAGTAGCTCAATAAAATAAGGTACAAACATAAAGTGAGAAGTACCATGTTGAGGGCTGAATTGACTTTTTTTTTGCTGATTTTTTTATAAAGGTGAACAATTGATTTTAAGCGTTTATTGATTTATTTTTGTTGTGTTGGAAGTGTTTTGGAATGTGTTGGATTAGGTTGAGTTTTTTTTAGAATCCCATTATGGTTTTTGATTAAGATATGATGTGTTCATAGGTTCTGTAATGTGTATGTTTAGTTCTGATAGGTTTCTTTTACCTCTATCTTGATATGTTTTCTTTCTATTTTTGCCTTCCTCTTTAACACTGCTATTTCTTCCATTTTTAGCCTTTGTTGGTGCTTGTTGATGGCAGTTTTCCTCAACTATACACTAAAACAGGGAGCTTTGAAGAGAACACCAAGGAAATAAGGAAACCCTAAACCCTAAACCCTCAACCCTCTCCGATCTCGAAGACCAACACAATAAGACCTGAGTCCTATCGCGTTATTCCATGCTAATGTATTCAGAGCATAGGCTTGCTTTGAGCACTCTAATTTTTTTAAAGTAACATCGCTGAATCCACGTCCCAGCCAATTAAGTCCAGGAGTGTGTCTCCGACAGAAAGGCGGGGTGATCAGTGCACACCAAAGGAGGCGGACCGCACGCCCCGCCCCCAGATCCAACTACGAGCTTTTTAACTGGAAAAGTTTAAATATATGCTATTGGAGCTGGAATTACCGCGGCTGCTAGCACCAAACTTGCCCTCCAATGGATCCTCGTTAAGGGATTTAGATTGTACTCATTCCAATTACCAGACTTATAAAAGCCCAGTATTGTTATTTATTGTCATTACCTCCCCGTGTCGGGATTGGGTAATTTGCGCGCCTGCTGCCTTCCTTGGATGTGGTAGCCGTTTCTCAGGCTCCCTCTCCGGAATCGAACCCTAATTCTCCATCACCCGTCACCACCATGGTAGGCCTCTATCCTACCATCGAAAGTTGATAGGGAAGAAATTTGAATGAAGCATCGCCGGCGTTGAGGCCGTGCGATTCGGGAAGTTATCATGATTCACCGCATTACCGGGCAAGCCCGCATTGGCCTTTTATCTAATAAATGCGTCCCTTCCAGAAGTCGGGAGTTGGTGCACGTATTAGCTCTAGAATTACTACGGTTATTCGAGTAGCAAGGTACCATCAAAGAAACTATAACTGATTTAATGAGCCATTCGCAGTTTCACAGTACAAGAGAGTTTATACTTACACATGCATGGCTTAATCTTTGAGACAAGCATATGACTACTGGCAGGATCAACCAGGTAGCTATCTTTCGTCACACGAGCAACACCGCTGCTGCGCGTTCCGACTCCACATCAAGTGTGGCTGCGGGGCAAAAAGGCACGACCTCATCACCAATGTGTTGTTCTTGATGTAAAGAGAAAGAGGGGAGGAGAACGAAGGCTCGAGAGTTTAGGGGAGAAAAAGAAAACGACAAATGGGGATGGGACAGGGGCATGCTTTCGTTTCCCACCATGGACAAAGCCGCACACGAGCACGTGCATCGACCATCGCCACCACCACACATGAGGCGTGCTCCACGTTGTCTTGTCTGCCACATTCCGAGCTCGTGTCGAGTCGAAAGATGATGGAGACACTCATGCATTCCACCGTTTCGCATCAACAAGAGCCCATCATGAGGCGCACTCAACCCCACCAGGAATAAGCCCCGCTGACGAAGAAGCACCTCAATCACATCGTTCCATCGGTTTCGGTCCATCCTTATCGATACAAGCCGCACAATATTCACGAAGAGAATCTCCGTTAGCATTGAGAACCATGGAGCTCGAACACGATCTCGCCACCAATGAGACACGTGTTCAAGGCACCGCACTTCACTCCTCACCGCCTAGTGGGCACATGTTGACCGCCATGACGCGATGTCCTCGCAAGGAACACCACAAGTCGCTTGAGCCTAACCATTCGGTGGGGGGTACATGGCATTTGCTCACGAGACACTCCTCGCGGACAAGACGGATGTGGGGACCATACGCCTCACCTCACCCTCCCTCGGATCTCCAAGGACTGTTTCGATGGAGCAAGCACCACTACCCTCATAGGTGTTTTCGGCTCCAACGGCAAGGCATACCTACAAAGCCCAAAATTTCTTTTGGGAGGGGGGCGCGTCGCGACATGGCGTGTTGGGGGGGGGCGAATTTTGGAGGGGGGGAGGGTGGTGTGTGTTGAGGGGGGAAGGGGGGGGGGGGAGGGGTGGGGTGGTGTGTGTTGAGGGCGGGGAGGGAAGGCCGCATCGCGACATGGCGTGGTGTGTGTTGAAAGGCGGGGGGGGGGGGGATTTTTGAGGGGGGCATCGCATCATTTTAGCTGGGTGTGTGTGTTGAGGGGAGGGGGGCATGTCACGTCGTGTCATGTCATGGGGGGGGATGTCAAGGGGGGGGGGGGGCGCGCGTCGGGACATGGTGTGGTCTGTGTTGAGGGGGGAAGGGGGGGCCGAATTTTGGAGGGGGAATGTCATGTTATGTTAGGGAGGGGAGGGGGGCGCGTCGCGTCGCATCGCATCGCGTCGCATCGTGTCATGTTGTGTCGTGTTGGGGGGGGGGGGAAAGGGGGGGATGTGATGCTATGTTGGGGAGGGGGACGCATCGCGTCGTGTCGTGTCGTGTCATGGGGGGGAGGGGGGATGTCATGTCATGTTGGGGAGGGGGCAGACACGACGCGTCGTGTCATGGGGGGGGATGTCATGTTATGTTGGGTTGGGGGAGGGGGGCGCATCGCATCGTGTCATGTCATGGGGGGGCGCGTCGCGACATGGTGTGGTGTGTGTTGAGGGGGGAAGGGGGGGGGCAAATTTTGGAGGGGGAGGGGAGGGCATGTCACGACATGGTGTGGTGTGTGTTGGGAGGGGGGGGGCATAATCGTGGGTAGGTGTGTGTGTTAAGGGGAGGGGGCACGTCGCGTCGTGTCATGGTGGGTGGGTGTGTGTGTCAAAGGGAGGGGGGCACATCGTGTCGTGTCATGTCATGGGGCGGGGGGGCGTCGTGACATGGTGTGGTGTGTGTTGAGGGGGGAAGGGGGAGAGGCCGAATTTTGGAGGGGGGGATGTCATGTTATGTTTGGGAGGGGGAAGGGGGCGCGTCGCATTGTGTCATGCTGGGAGGGGGGCGTCGCGACATGTTGTGTTGTGTGTTGAGGGGGGAAGGGGGGGGGGGGTGGGGCGCGTCGCGTCATGGTGTGGTGTGTGTTGAGGGGGAAAGGGGGAGGGGCCCAATTTTGGAGGGGGGGATGTCATGTTATGTTGGGGAGGGGGAGGGGGTGCGTCGCGTTGTGTCATGCGGGGGGGCGTCACGTCGTGTCATGTTATGAGGTGGGGAGGGGCGTCGCGACATGTTGTGGTGTGTGTTGATGGGGGAAGGGGGGGGCGAATTTTGGAGGTGGGGGGGAGGGCGCGTCGCGACATGGTGTGGTGTGTGTTGGGGGGGGGCGTCATGGTGGGTGGGTGTCAAGATTGTGGGAGAGAAGGAAGGAGTCTCACTTGAAGCTTTCTTGCTTGCACAATGGGGGAAGACACACAAGGGTGGAGGCTGAAAACAGTTTTTCTCTTCTTAGTTGTGTAAGCCAAAAGAACTCTAGTACAAAGAAAATAGAAGAACCCTATGTATGGGTCTCAAAACCAAACTCAACTAACTAAGGTGGCATACTAACTGAGCCACGAACTAGAGTAGATAAGGATAGCTATCATGTAGCTATTATTCATGGGCGGTGTACCAACCGCGTCTGTAACTGACAAGTCGGTGACATAAATACACAACGGTCACCCTGGCGTATCACGAGTGGAGCTCGATATCTCAACACTCCCCCTCGAGCTCAATCCCAATTCCTGCACACCAAGCAGGTCTCTGAACTTGCGCAGCTTCTCTGCGCCCAATGCCTTCGTGAATATGTCAGCTACCTGATCCTCTGTGCTAACATAAACTAGATCAATAAGACCTAGTAAAACCCTCTCTCGCACATAGTGATAATGCACCTCAATGTGCTTTGTTCTAGCATGATAGACTGGGTTATTTGCCAAGTGTATACTGCTCATGTTGTCATAATAAATGACAACTGGTCCATCTGTAGACTGATGCATATCATAAAGTAGCTTATGCAACCAAGCTACCTCACATGCAGCCATTGCTGCACCCCTGTACTCAGCCTCTGTGCTTGACAAGGCAACTGTAGGCTGTTTCTTGCTGCTCCAAGTGACTGCAGCACTCCCAAAAGAGAACACATATCCATTGGTAGATCGTCTATCAGAAATACTACCGGCCCAATCAGCATCAGTGTATCCATGCAACTGTATCTAAACCCCAGTCTCATAAAATAGTCCATAGTGCAATGTGGACTTCACATACCTGAGTATGCGTCTAGCCGCATCCAAATGTGGTTTCCTTGGAGCCTGCATAAACTGACTTACCAATCCAACATCATAGCTCAAATCTGGCCTGGTAATAGTCATATAAATCAAACTTCCTACTATGCGTCTGTACATAGTAGGGTCTTCTAGAAGCTCACCTGCATCTGTGCTCAGCTTCACATTCTGCTCCAAAGGAACTGAAATAGGCTTACAGCCTGTCATCCCATATTTGGACAGCATGTCCAATCCATACTGCCTCTGCAAGAGCTGTATCCCACTTGGTGATCTAATCACCTCAATGCCCAAGAAATAACGCAGCTCTCCCAAATCCTTCATCTCAAACTTCTGCTTCAATAGCACTTTCACATGAAGGATATCTTTATCACTGTCACCTGTCATAATCAAATCATCAACATAAATGACAAGTAGCATAATACCTTTCTCTGTTTTTCTCACATAAAGTGAGAAATCTGCCTTGGAAATCTGAAAGCCAATAGTGACAAGATACTGTTCTATCTTGTCAGACCATGCTCTAGGTGCTTGCTTCAAGCCATACAAGGCTTTCTTCAACCTGCAAACAAACTCAAGATGAACATCATGCACATAACCTGGTGGTTGCTCCATATAGACCTCTTCTTGTAAATCACCATGCACGAAGGCATTCTTTACATCCATCTGATGTAAAGACCATCCCTTTGATGCAGCCATAGCAATGACTGCTCTTACGGTTGCCATCCTTGCAACCGAACTGAATGTTTCTTCATAGTCAATGCCATATGTTTGTGCATACCCCTTGACTACTAATCTTGCCTTGTATCTGTTCACAGAACCATCTGCATTGTGCTTCACCTTATAAACCCACTTACAGCCAATTGCATTTTTACCTTTAGGCAAAGGTATCAATTCCCATGTAGCATTTACTTCCAAGGCATCCATTTCTTCATCCATTGCTTTCTTCCATTTTTCTTTTCCCATGGCTTCCTCAAAAGAAGTGGGTTCTGGTTCCTGTATCACTTTAACCATATATGCATAGTGAATGTCTGTAAATCCATCATATTTTAGCCTATCCACAGGATACCTAGCTCTCATAGACCTGCGCAAAGTAGGTTCACTCCCAGGTGCTCTCAAAACATCCCTGGTCTTCCTTACTCCAGGTGTAACAATAGAAGGAATACCCAACTCATCATCAATGCTCTGTTCTGAGCCACTGGATTCACCATCCACATAAGAGTGACCTGCATTCATATCAAACATGGGCTGATCAACCTTCTCTTTTCCTTTTCATGATACCTGCATACCACTATCTGCATTACTTTGAGAAGATTCTCCTGATCTCAATCTGCCTGTCCATGGCGAAGAATGTGAACCACTACTAGAGGACGCTCCAGGTCCACTAATATTTTGTGACTGCTGCTGTGAATTTTGTGTAGCATTACCATTTTGTGCATCTACATCATCAATCACATTTACTAGTTTATACCAGCTACACATCTCATCAAAAACAACATCTCTGCTCACTGTAAACTTACGAGTAGAAGGGTTATAGCATCTATACCCTTTTTGCTGCAGAGAGTAACCAATAAAGATGCACTTGGGGCGCTTTTGGATCCAACTTGGATCTCAACTCATCTGGCACATGTACATAGGTAATGCAACCAAAAATTTTCAAATGAGAAATATCTGGTTTCCTGTTGAGATATCGAGCTCCACTCGTGATACGCCAGGGTGACCATTGTGTATTTATGTCACCGACTTGTCAGTTGCAGATGCGGTTGGTACACCGCCCCTGAATAATAGCTACATGATAGCTATCCTTATCTACTCTAGTTCGTGGCTCAGTTAGTATGCCACCTTAGTTAGTTGAGTTTGGTTTGAGACCCATATCTAGGGTTCTTCTATTTCTTTGTACTTGAGTTCTTTTGGCTTACACAACTAAGAAGAGGAAAACTGTTTTCAGCCTCCACCCTTGTGTGTCTTCCCCCATTGTGCAAGCAAGAAAGCTTCAAGCGAGACTCCTTCCTTCTCTCCCACAATCTTGACATGGTATCAGAGCCTTGTTCGTGGTAAGGAGCTCAAGAAAGCAAGCCAAGCTCGCGGTATTCTGGTAAGAGGAGCAGTGTTGCTTTCATTTTCTGTTTTGGGAGCAGATCTCTGTAGATAGCACAGCCGAAAAGTGCAGGAGTGCATTGTCTCAGGTTGAGATGCTCTTCACGGTGAAGCAAGAGGGCAGTATATGCTGCGTGTGAGGGCTTTAGCCCTCGGCAACCTTGTTTTTTTTGATTTGAGGCCATTTCGGGGCCTGTTTTGGAGGCGGAAGTTTTCTGCACGCACTCAGGAAAATGCCCAGTTTTATGCTGTGCAGCCACTATTCTACAGGTCGGTGAATAGTTACTGTAAAAATTGCATTGTATGCTTGTGCGCAGAGACATTGGGAGTTACAGAATCATCCCTGTTGCCTGTTGATGCAAAATCGTCACTAGGAAGTGACTGTGTGGTCAAATACCACTTTTGCCAGTTTTGCAGATTTTCCCTTGTGAGGGTGAAGCTGTGGTTTTTGCAGTGACAGAATTTTTTGCAGTCTTCTGTAATGGCATCTGATTCTCTTTCACAGATTGTCACTGAAAAGCTTGACAAGAACAACTTCCAAGCATGGAAGTTTAGAATGACGAATTTCCTTATGGGAAAAGGATATTGGGAATTTGTTGCAGGAAATGAAGAAGAACCAGTTCTTCCTGATGTTCCCAATCAACAACAAATGCAGGCATTTAAAGCATGGCATGAGAGAGCCAGGAAAGTTATGTATTGGCTGTCTATCAGCATTTCAGACTCTATGATTGTGCATATTCAGGATGCAAGTACGCCAAAGGAGGCATGGGATACTTTGTCAAAAATGTATAGCACAAATACGCAAGCCAGGAAAATGCAGCTCAAGCAAGAGTTGCACAATGTGCAAAGAGAAAATATGAGCATCAACGACTACCACATGAAGGTGAAGAAGATTGCAGATGCACTTGCTTCCATTGGGTCACTAGTGGAAGATGATGATTTAGTTTCTGTGACCTTGAATGGTCTAGGAAAGGATTATGCACAGTTTCGAACATCCATTTCAGTTCGTGAAAGATTTCCTGATTTTGAGGAGTTGATTGCTCTTCTAATTTCTGAGGAGCAGAGAAATGGTGGTGCATCTTCTTCAGGAGGAACTTCAAAAGAAGCTGTCTTCTACTCAAATGCTGGAAGAGGTAGAGGCAGAGGTAGAGGAGGCCGATTTGGAGGCCGTGGTAGAAATCAGAATATGCAGCAAACTCAAGAAAACCAGTCCTATGGAGGAGGACGTGGTAACTCTAGAGGCAGGGGGAGCCAAAGAGGTCGTGGTGGATGGCAAAGAGGTCAAAATGGAAACAGTAATGTTGAATGCTACTACTGTGGTAAAATGGGTCATATGGCTAAAGACTGCTATAAAAAGCAGAATGACATCATGAATGGAAAACTGCAACAAGGGAATTATGCATCTTCTAGCAGACAGGGTGATGACAGAAATGAGCATTTGTTCATGGTGCCGCACATGAACAATTCTGTGACAAGTGTAGAAGAAAGCAATGATGTATGGTATGTTGACTCAGGTGCATCAAACCACATGACAGGTCATGCAGAATGGATGGAGGATGCAAGGAAAATGGAAAAACCAGGATTTGTGGAGACTGGTGATGATACTGCACATCCTATTGTGCAGATTGGAAAAATTCCCTTGTCTATGCAGGATGGGAAAAAGAAATACCTGTCCGATGTATTTCATGTCCCGAATATCACCAAGAATCTGGTTTCTGTCGGTCAAATGGTTGAGCAGGGCTTGCAGGTCAGATTTAATCCTCATGGATGCTTTGTTGAGGATATGAAAAATAAAGGTCGCTTGATAGCAAAAGGAAAGAAGAAGGGCAGAATGTTTACGTTGGATGCAGACATGTCTGAATTGAGTGCAGCAATGTTTGCACATGGGACCGGTGTAGTTGCAGATATTGATATCTGGCATAAACGCATTGGTCATGTTAATGTACAGCGACTTAAATCAATGCAAGCCCAAAATATTGTTGCAGGATTGCCAAAATTCAAGGTTGCAGAAATGCATAAGGTATGTGAAGCCTGTCAGTTTGGAAAACAGGCAAGGAAACCATTTCCTAGACATGTTCAAGAGAGTGAGAAGCCATTGGAATTAATCCACTCTGATGTGTGGACTACTAAAGCTGTATCTCTTGGAGGCTGTCATTATTTTGTCACTTTTATTGATGATTATAGCAGAAAATTTTGGGTGTATTTTATGAAAAAGAAAAGTGAAATTTTTGGGCATTTCAAAACTCTTAAAGCTATGGTTGAAAAAGAAACAGGCTTGCAAATAAAATGCCTAAGGTCAGATGGAGGGGGAGAGTATCTCTCAAATGAGTTTGCAAAGTTCTTGCAGGAGCATGGCATAAAGCAACAATATTCATGCAGTTATAGCCCACAATAAAATGGAATTGCAGAAAGGAAAAACAGGCATATTGGAGAGGTATCTCGTGCCATGCTCAATGAAAAAGACTTGCCAGATTTTTATTGGGCTGAAGCAGTTGCTACAGCAGTCTACATAATGAACAGGACTCCCACTGCAGCAATACATGGAATGACTCCAGAGGAGAGGTATACTGGTAGGAAACCAGATATTTCTCATTTGAAAATTTTTGGTTGCATTGCCTATGTACATGTGCCAGATGAGTTGAGATCCAAGTTGGATCCAAAAGCTGAAAAGTGCATCTTTATTGGTTACTCTCTGCAGCAAAAAGGGTATAGATGCTATAACCCTTCAACTCGTAAGTTTACAGTGAGCAGAGATGTTGTTTTTGATGAGATGAGTAGCTGGTATAAACCAGTAAATGTGATTGATGATGTAGATGCACAAAATGGTAATGCTGCACAGAATTCACAGCAGCAGTCACAAAATATTAGTGGACCTGGAGTGTCCTCTAGCAGTGGTTCACATTCTTCACCATGGACAGGCAGATTGAGATCAGGAGAATCTTCTCAAAGCAATGCAGATAGTGGTATGCAGGTATCACGAAAAGGAAAAGAGAAGGTTGATCAGCCCATGTTTGATGTGAATGCAGGTCACTCTTATGTGGATGGTGAATCCAGTGGCTCAGAACAGAGCATTGATGATGAGTTGGGTATTCCTTCTATTGTTACACCTGGAGTAAGAAAGACCAGGGATGTTTTGAGAGCACCTGGGAGTGAACCCACTTTGCGCAGGTCTACCAGAGTTAGGTATCCTGTGGATAGGCTGAAATATGATGGATTTACAGCTATTCACTATGCATATATGGTCAAAGTGATACAGGAACCAGAACCCACTTCTTTTGAGCAAGCCATGGGAAAAGAAAAATGGGAGAAAGCCATGGATGAAGAAATGGATTTATGTCACCGACTTGTCAGTTGCAGATGCGGTTGGTACACCGCCCCTGAATAATAGCTACATGATAGCTATCCTTATCTACTCTAGTTCGTGGCTCAGTTAGTATGCCACCTTAGTTAGTTGAGTTTGGTTTGAGATCCATATCTAGGGTTCTTCTATTTCTTTGTACTTGAGTTCTTTTGGCTTACAATACTAAGAAGAGGACAACTGTTTTCAGCCTCCACCCTTGTGTGTCTTCCCCAATTGTGCAAGCAAGAAAGCTTCAAGCGAGACTCCTTCCTTCTCTCCCACAATCTTGACATTTCCTACCAGTATACCTCTCCTCTGGAGTCATTCCATGTATTGCTGCAGTGGGAGTCCTGTTCATTATGTAGACTGCTATAGCAACTGCTTCAGCCCAATAAAAATCTGGCAAGTCTTTTTCATTGAGCATGGCACGAGATACCTCTCCAATATGCCTGTTTTTTCTTTCTGCAATTCCATTTTGTTGTGGGATATGACTGCATGAATATTGCTGCTTTATGCCATGCTCCTGCAGGAACCTTGCAAACTCATTTGAGAGGTACTCTCCCCCTCCATCTGACCTTAGGCATTTTATCTGCAAGCCTGTTTCTTTTTCAACCATAGCTTTAAGAGTTTTGAAATGCCCAAAAACTTCACTTTTCTTTTTCATAAAATACACCCAAAATTTTCTGCTATAGTCATCAATAAAACTGACAAAATAATGACAGCCTCCAAGAGATGCAGCTTTAGTTGTCCACACATCAGAGTGGATTAATTCCAATGGCTTCTTACTCTCTTGAACATGTCTAGGAAATGGTTTCCTTGCCTGTTTTCCAAACTGACAGGCTTCACATACCTTATGCATTTCTTCAACCTTGAATTTCGGCAAACCTGCAACAATATTTTGGGGCTGCATTGATTTAAGTCGCTGTACATTAACATGACCAATGCGTTTATGCCAGATATCAATATCTGCAACTACACCGGTCCCATGTGCAAACATTGCTGCACTCAATTCAGACATGTCTGCATCCAACGTAAACATTCTGCCCTTCTTCTTTCCTTTTGCTATCAAGCGACCTTTATTTTTCATATCCTCAACAAAGCATCCATGAGGATTAAATCTGACCTGCAAGCCCTGCTCAACCATTTGATCAACAGAAACCAGATTCTTGGTGATATTCGGGACATAAAATACATCGGACAGGTATTTCTTTTTTTCCATCCTGCATAGACAAGGGAATTTTTCCAATCTGTACAATAGGATGTGTAGTATCATCACCAGTCTCCACAAATCCTGGTTTTTCCATTTTTCTTGCATCCTCCATCCATTCTGCATGACCTGTCATGTGGTTTGATGCACCTGAGTCAACATACCATACATCATTGCTTTCTTTTGCACTTGTCACAGAATTGTTCATGTGCTGCACCATAAACAAGTGCTCATTTCTGTCATCACCCTGTCTACTAGAAGTTGCATAATTCCCTTGTTGCAGTTTTCCATTCATGATGTCATTCTGCTTTTTATAGCAGTCTTTAGCCATATGACCCATTTTACCACAGTAGTAGCATTCAACATTACTGTTTGCATTTTGGCCTCTTTGCCATCCACCACGACCTCTTTGGCTCCCCCTGCCTCTAGAGTTACCACGTCCTCCTCCATAGGACTGGTTTTCTTGAGTTTACTGCATATTCTGATTTCTGCCACGGTCTCCAAATCGGCCTCCTCTACCTCTGCCTCTACCTCTTCCAGCATTTGAGTAGAAGACAGCTTCTTTTGAAGTTCCTCCTGAAGAAGATGCACCACCATTTCTCTGCTCCTCAGAAATTAGAAGAGCAATCAACTCCTCAAAATTAGGAAATCTTTCACGGACGGAAATGGATGTTCGGAACTGTGCATAATCCTTTCCTAGACCATTCAAGGTCACGGAAACTAAATCATCATCTTCCACTGGCGACCCAATGGAAGTAAGTGCATCTGCAATCTTCTTCACCTTCATGTGGTAGCTGTTGATGCTCATACTTTCTCTTTGCACATTATGCAACTCTTGCTTGAGCTGCATTTTCCTGGCTTGCATATTTGTGCTATACATTTTTGACAAAGTATCCCATGCCTCCTTTGGTGTACTTGCATCCTGAATATGCACAATCATAGAGTCTGAAATACTGATAGACAGGCAATACATAACTTTCCTGGCTCTCTCATGCCATGTTTTGAATGCCTGCATTTGCTGTTGATTGGGAACATCAGGAAGAACTGGTTCTTCTTCATTTCCTGCAACAAATTCCCAATATCCTTTTCCCACAAGGAAATTTGTCATTCTAAACTTCCATGCTTGAAAGTTGTTCTTATCAAGCTTTTCAGTGATAATCTGTGAAAGAGAATCAGATGCCATTACAGAAGACTAGAAAAAATTCTGTCACTGCAAAAACCACAGCTTCATCCTCACATGGGAAAATCTGCAAAACTGGCGAAAGTGGTATTTGACCACACAGTCACTTCCTAGTGACGATTTTGCATCAACAGGCAACAGGGATGATTCTGTAACTCCCAATGTCTCTGCGCACAAGCATACAATGCAATTTTTACAGTAACTTTTCACCGACCTGTAGAACAGTGGCTGCCCTGCATAAAACTGGGCCTTTTCCTGAGTGCGTGAAGAAAACTTCCGCCTCCAAAACAGGCCCCGAAATGGCCTCAAATAAAAAAAACAGGGTCGCCGAGGGCTAAAGCCCTCGCCCGCAGCATATACTGCCCTCTTGCTTCATCGCAAAGGGCATCTTAACCTGAGACAATGCACTCCTGCACTTTCCGGCTATGCTACCTGCAGAGATTTGCTCCCAAAACAGAAAATGAAAGCAACACTGCTCCTCTTACCAGAACACCGCGAGCTTGGCTTGCTTTCTTGAGCTCCTTACCATGAACAAGGCTCTGATACCATGTCAAGATTGTGGGAGAGAAGGAAGGAGTCTCACTTGAAGCTTTCTTGCTTGCACAATGGGGGAAGACACACAAGGGTGGAGGCTGAAAACAGTTTTCCTCTTCTTAGTTGTGTAAGCCAAAAGAACTCTAGTACAAAGAAAATAGAAGAACCCTATGTATGGGTCTCAAAACCAAACTCAACTAACTAAGGTGGCATACTAACTGAGCCACGAACTAGAGTAGATAAGGATAGCTATCATGTAGCTATTATTCATGGGCGGTGTACCAACCGCGTCTGTAAGTGACAAGTCGGTGACATAAATACACAACGGTCACCCTGGCGTATCATGAGTGGAGCTCGATATCTCAACAGTGGGTGTGTGTGTTAAGGGGAGGGGGGCATGTCACATGGTGTCATGTCATGGGGGGGGATGTCATGGGGGTGGCACGTCGCGTCGTGTCATGTCATGGGGGGGAGGTCGCATCGCGTCGTGTCGTGTCATAGGGGGGGGGGCACGTCGCGACATGGTGTTGTGTGTGTTGAGGGGGGAAGGGGGAGGGGCCAAATTTTCGAGGGGGGGATGTCATGTTATGTTGGGGAGAGGGAGAGGGGCGCGTCGCGTAGTGTCATGCGGGGGGGGCGTCGCGTCGTGTCATGTCATGAGTCGGGGGGGGCGTCGCGACATGTTGTGGTGTGTGTTGAGGGGGGAAGGGGAGGGGCCGAATTTGGAGGTGGGGGGGAGGGCGCGTCACGACATGGTGTGGTGTGTGTTGGGGGGGGGGGGAGGGGCGTCATGGTGGGTGGGTGTGTGTGTTAAGGGGAGGGGGGCACGTCACATCGTGTAATGTCATGGGGGGGGATATCATGGGGGTAGCACGTCGTGTCGTGTCGTGTCATGGGGGGGTGCGTCGCGTCGCGTCGCGTCGTGTCATGGGGGGGGCACGTCGCGACATGGTGTGGTGTGTGTTGAGGGGGAAAGGGGAAGGGGCCGAATTTTGGAGGGGGGGATGTCATGTTATGTTGGGGAGGGGGAGGGTGGTGCTTCGCGTCGTGTCATGTCGTGTCATGCGGGGGGGGCATCACGTCATGTCATGTCATGGGGCGGGGGGGGTCGCGACATGTTGTGGTGTGTGTTGAGGGGGGAAGGGGGGGGCCGAATTTGGGAGGTGGGGGGGAGGGCGCGTCGCGACATGGTGTGGTGTGTGTTGGGGAGGGGTGACGTCATGGTGGGCAGGTGTGTGTGTTAAGGGGAGGGGGCACGTCACATCTTGTCATGTCATGGGGGAGGGATGTCATGGGGGGGCGCATCGTATCATGTCATGGGGGGGCGCGTCGCGTCGCATCGTGTCGTGTCATGGCGAGGGGGGCATGGGTGTGTTGCATTGTGTCATGTCATGGGGGGGGGGGGCGGGGCGCGTCGTGACATGGTGTGGTGTGTGTTGAGGGGGGAAGGGGGAGGGGACAAATTTTGGAGGGGGGGGATGTCATGTTATGTTGGGGAGGGGGAGGGGCGCCTCGCATCGTGTCGCATCGTGTCATGCGGGGGGGGGGGGCGGGCGTCGCGTCGTGTCATGTCATGAGGGGGGGGTGTCGCGACATGTGGTGTGTGTTGAGGGGGGAAGGGGGGCGGGGCGCATCGCGACATGGTGTGGTGTGTGTTGAGGGGGGAAGGGGGAGTGGCCGAATTTTGGAGGGGGGGATGTCATGTTATGTTGGGGAGGGGGAGGGGGGCGCGTTGCATCATGTCGCGTCATGTCATGCGGGGGGGGCGTCCTATCGTGTCATGTCATGAGGCGGGGGGGGGGCGTCGCGACATGTAGTGGTGTGTGTTGAGGGGGGAAGGGGGGGGGGCGAATTTTGGAGGTGGGGTGGAGGGCACGTCGCGACATGGTGTGGTGTGTGTTGGGGGGGGGGGGGGCGTCATGGTGGGTGGGTGTGTGTGTTAAGGGGAGGGGGGCACGTCACATGGTGTCATGCCATGGGGGGGGGGATGTCATGGGGGTGGGGCGTCGCTTCATGTCGTGTCATGGGGGGGGGGGGGGGCGCATCGCGATATGGTGTGGTGTGTGTTGAAGGGGGAAGGGGGAGGGGCCGAATTTTGGAGGGGGGGATGCCATGTTATGTTGGGGAGGGGGAGGGGGGCGCGTTGCATCGTGTCGCGTCATGTCATGCGGGGGGGGCGTCCCATCGTGTCATGTCATGAGGCGGGGGGGGGCGTCGCGACATGTAGTGGTGTGTGTTGAGGGGGGAAGGGGGGGGGGCGAATTTTGGAGGTGGGGTGGAGGGCACGTCGCGACATGGTGTGGTGTGTGTTGGGGGGGGGGGTGTCATGGTGGGTGGGTGTGTGTGTTAAGGGGAGGGGGGCACGTCACATGGTGTCATGCCATGGGGGGGATGTCATGGGGGTGGGGCGTCACTTCATGTCGTGTCATGGGGGGGGGGCGCGTCGCGATATGGTGTGGTGTGTGTTGAAGGGGGAAGGGGGAGGGGCCGAATTTTGGAGGGGGGGATGCCATGTTATGTTGGGGAGGGGGAGGGGGGACGCGTCGCTTCGTGTCGTGTCGTGTCATGCGGGTGGGGCATCACGTCGTGTCATGTCATGGGGCGGGGGGGCATCGCGACATGTTGTGGTATGTGTTGAGGGGGGAAGGGAGGGGCCGAATTTGGGAAGTGGGGGGGAGGGCGCGTCGCGACATGGTGTGGTGTGTGTTGGGGGGGGGGGGGGGGGTGGCGTCATGGTGGGTGGGTGTGTGTGTTAAAGTGAGGGGGGTACGTCACGTTGTGTCATGTCATGGGGGGGCGCATCACATCGTGTTATGTCATGGGGGTGGGTGGGGATGTGATGGGGGGGCGCGCGTCGCGACATGGTGTGGTGTGTGTTGAGGGGGGAAGGGGGAGGGGCCGAATTTTGGAGTGGGGGGGAGGTGGGGGGGAAGTGGGGCCGAATTTTGGAGGTCGGGGGGAGGGTGTGTCGCGACATGGTGTGGTGTGTGTTGGGGGGGGGGCGTCGCATCGTTTCATGTCATGGGGGGGGGCGGGGCCCGTCGCGACATGGTGTGGTGTGTGTTGAGGGGGGAAGGGGGAGGGGCCGAATTTTTGAGGGGGGGATATCATGTTATGTTGGGGAGGGGGAGGGGTGGTGTCGCATTGTGTCATGCGGGGGGGAGGGGCGTCACGTCATGTCATGTCATGGGGGGGGCGGGGCGCGTCGCGACATGGTGTGGTGTGTGTTGAGGGGGGAAGGGGGAGGGGCCGAATTTTGGAGGGGGGGATGTCATGTTATGTTGGGGAGGGGGAGGGGGTCGCGTTGCGTCGTGTCATGTGGGGGGGGGTGTCGCGTCGTGTCATGTCATGAGGCGGGGGGGCATTGCGACATGTTGTGGTGTGTGTTGAGGGGGGAAGGGGGGGCCGAATTTTGGAGGTGCGGGGGACGGGGCGTCTCGACATGGTGTGGTGTGTGTTGGGGGGGGGGGCGTCATGGTGGGTGGGTGTGTGTGTGTTAAGGGGAGGGGGGCACGTCACATCGTGTCATGTCATAGAGGGGGGGATATCATGGGGGTGGCGCATCGCGTCGTGTTCTGTCATGGGGGGGGGCGCGTCGCGTCGCGTCGTGTCATGGCATGGGGGGGGGGTGCATCGCGACATGGTGTGGTGTGTATTGAGGGGGGAAGGGGGAGGGGCCGAATTTTGGAGGGAGGGATGTCATGTTATGTTGGGGGGGGGAGGGGGACGCATCGCGTTGTGTCATGCTGGGGGGGGGGGGCGTCGCGTCGTGTTATGTCATGGGGCGGGGGCGGCATCGCGACATGTTGTGGTGTGTGTTGAGGGGGGAAGGGGGGGGGGGCCAAATTTTGGAGGTGGGGGGAAGGGCACATTGCGACATGGTGTGGTGTGTGTCGGGGGGGGCGTCATGGTGGGTGGGTGTGTGTGTTAAGGGGAGGGGGGCACGTCACATCGTGTCATGCCATGAGGGGGGGGATTTCATGGGGGTGGCGCATCGCATCGTGTCATGTCATGGGGGGCACGTCGCGTCGTGTCATGTCATGGGGGGGGGGGCGTCGCGACATGCTGTGGTGTGTGTTCAGGGCGGAACAGGGACGGGCCGAATTTTTGAGGGTGGGATGTCATGTTATGTTGGGGAGGGGGAGGAGGGCGCGTCGCGTCGTGTCGTGTCTTGTCTTGTCATGCGGGGGGGGGGGGGGGCGTCACGTCATGTCATGTCATGGGTTGGGGGGGGGGGGTTCGCAACATGTTGTGGTGTGTGTTGATGGGGAAGGGGGGGGCCGAATTTTGGATGTGGGGGGGAGGGCGCGTCGCGACATGGTTTGGTGTGTGTTGGGGAGGGGGGGGGGGGCACGTCGCGTCATCTCATGCGGGGGTGGGGGGGTCACCCCGTGTCATGTCATGAGGCGGGGGGCGTCGCGACATGTTGTGGTGTGTGTTGAGGGGGGAAGGGGGGGGCGGGGCACGTCGTGTCATGTCATGGGGGGGGGCGTCGCGACATGGTGTGGTGTGTGTTGAGGGGGGAAGGGCGAGGGGCCAAATTCTGGAGGGGGGATGTCATGTTATGTTGGGGAGGTGGGAAGGGGGGGGGGGGGGGGGGGCGAATTTGGGAGGTGGGGGGGAGGGCGCGTCGCGACATGGTGTGGTGTGTGTTGGGGGGGGGGGGGTGGCGTCATGGTGGGTGTGTGTGTGTGTTAAGGGGAGGGGGGCACGTCACGTCGTGTCATGTCATGGGGGGGCCCATTGTGTCGTGTCATGGGGGGGAGCACATCGCATCACATTGTGTCGTGTCATGACGAAGTGGGGAAGGGTGCGTCGCGTCGTGTCATGTCATGGGGGGGCGGGGCGCGTCGTGACATGGTGTGGTGTGTGTTGCGCAAGGAAGGGGGAGGGGCCGAATTTTGGATGGGGGATGTCATGTTATGTTGGGGAGGGGGAGCGGGGCGCGTCGCGTCGTGTCATGAGGGGGGCGCATCGCGTTGTGTCGTGTCAGGGGGGTTGCGCGTCGCGTCGCATCGGGTCGTGTCATGGGGGGGCGTGTCGGGACCTGGTGTGGTGTGTGTTTTGGGGGGAAGGGGGAGGTGCCGAATTTTGGAGGGAGGGGATGTCATGTTATGTTGGGGAGGTGAAGGGGGGCGTGTCGCATCATGTCATGTGGGGGGGGGGGGGCGTCACATCGTGTCATGTCATGAGGCGGGGGGGGGGGGGTGTCGCGACATGTTGTGGTGTGTGTTGAGGGGGGAAGGGGAGGGGCCGAATTTTGGAGGGGGGGGGGGAGGGCGCGTCGTGACATGGTGTGGTGTGTGTTGGGGGGGAGCGGTGGGGGGCGTCATGGTGGGTGGGTGTGTGTGTTAAGGGGAGGGGGGCATGTCACATGATGTCATGTCATGGGGGGGGATATGATGGGGGTGGTGCGTCGCGTCGTGTCGTGTCATGGGGGGTGCATCGCATTGCGTCATGTCGTGTCATGGGGGGGCGCATCACGACATGGTGTGGTGTGTGTTGAGGGGGGAAGGGGGAGGGGCCGAATTTTGGAGGGGGGGATGTCATGTTATGTTGGGGAGGGGGAGGGGGGCGCGTCGCGTCATGTCATGCAGGGGGGGGGGGGCATCGCGTCGTGTCATGTCATGAGGGCGGGGGGGGGGGGTGTCGCGACATGTTGTGGTGTGTGTTGAGGGGGGAAGGGGAGGGGCCGAATTTTGGAGGTGGGGGGGAGGGTGTGTTGCGACATGGTGTGGTGCGTGTTGGGGGGGGGGGCGTCATGGTGGGTGGGTGTCGTGTCATGGGGGGGCGCATAGTGTCGTGTCATGTCATGTCATGTCCTGGGGGGGGGGCGGGGCGCGTCGCGACATGGTGTGGTGTGTGTTGCGGGGGGAAGGGGGAGGGGCCAAATTTTGGAGGGGGGATGTCATGTTATGTTGGGGAGGGGGGTGCGTCGCGTCGTGCCATGCGGGGGGGCATCGCGTCGTGTCATGTCATGAGGTAGGGGAGGTCGGGCGTCGGGAGATATTGTGGCATGTGTTGAGGGGGGAAGGGGGGGGGCCGAATTTTGGAGGTGGGGGGGAGGGCGCGTTGCGACATGGTGTGGTGTGTGTTTCGGGGGGGGGGGGGGGCGTCATGGTGGGTGGGTGTGTGTGTTAAGGGGAGGGGGGCACGTCACATCGTGTCATGTCATGGGGGGGGATGTCATGGAGGTGGCGCGTTGCATCGTGTAGTGTCATAGGGGGGGCGCGTCGCGTCGTGTTGTTTCATGGGGGGGACGTCGCGACATGGTGTGGTGTGTGTTGAGGGGGGAAGGGGGAGGGGCCAAAATTTGGAGGGGGGATGTCATGTTATGTTGGGGAGGGGGAGGGGGGCGCTTCACATCGTGTCGGGTCGTGTCATGCAGGGGGGGGGGGCATCGCGTCGTGTCATGTCATGGGGCGGGGGGGGGGGGGCATGGCGACATGTTGTGGTGTGTGTTGATGGGGGAAGGGGGGTGCCGAATTTTGGAGGTCGGGGGGAGGGCGCGTTGCGACATAGTGTGGTGTGTGTTGGGGAGGGGGAGGGGGGCGTGTCGCGTCATGTCGCATCGTGTCATGCAGGGGTGGGGGCGTCACATCGTGTCATGTCATGAGGTGGGGGGGCGTCGCAACATGTTTTGGTGTGTGTTGAGGGGGGAAGGGGGGTGGGCAGGGCGCGTCATGTCATGTCATGGGGGGGGCGGGGCGCATCGCGATATGGTGTGGTGTGTCTTGAGGGGGGAAGGGGGAGGGGCCGAATTTTGGAGGGGGGGATGTCATGTTAGGTTGGGGAGGGGGAGGGGGGCGCATCGCATCATGTCGCATCGTTTCATCCGGGGGGCCTCGCGTCGTGTCATGTCATGGGGCGGGGGGGGCATCGCGACATGTTGTGGTATGTGTTGATGGGGAGAGGGGGGGGCCGAATTTTGGAGGTGGGGGGGAGGGCGCGTCGCGACATGGTATGGTGTGTGTTGCGGGGGGGGGCATCATGGTGGGTGGGTGTGTGTGTTAAGGGGAGGGGGGCACGTCACGTCGTGTCTTGTCATGGGGGGGCACGTCGCGTCGAGTCGTGTTTGGGGGGTGGGGGGGGATGTGATGGGGGGGCACGTGTCGTCGCATCGTGTCGTGTGATGGGGGGTGGGGGGGGAGGGCGCATCGCGACATGGTGTGGTGTGTGTTGGGGGGGGGCATCATGGTGGGTGGGTGTGTGTTAAGGGGAGGGGGGCACGTCACATCGTGTCATGTCATGGGGGGGCGGGTCGCGTCGTGTCATGTCATGAGGCGGGGGGGCGTCGCGACATGTTGTGGTGTATGTTGAGGGGGGAAGGGGGGGGCGGGGCACGTCGTGTCATGTCATGGGGGGGGGGGGCGGCACGTGTCGCGACATGGTGTGGTGTGTGTTGAGGGGGGAAGCGGGGGGGGCCGAATTTTGGAGGGGGGTTGTCATGTTATGTTGGGGAGGGGGGAAGGGGGCATGCCGAATTTGGGAGGTGGGGGGGAGGGCGCGTCGCGACATGGCGTGGTCCGTGTTGGGGGTGTGGCGTCATGGTGGGTGGGTGTGTGTGTTAATGGGAGGGGGGCACGTCACGTCGTGTCATGTCATGGGGGGAGGGATGTCATGGGTGGGCGCATCGTGTCGTGTTATGGGGGGGGCACGTCGTATCGTGTCGTTTCGTGTCATGGCGAGAGGGGGAAGGGTGCGTCATGTGGTGTCATGTCATGGGGGGGGCGGGGCGCGTCGTGACATGGTGTCATGTGTGTTGCGTGGGGAAGGGGAAGGGGGATGTCATGTTATGTTGGGAAGGGGGAGCGGGGCGCGTCGCGTCGTGTCATGTGGGGGGGTGCATCATGCCGTGTTGTGTCAGGGGGTGCGCATCGCATCGTGTTGTGTCATGTCATGAGGGGTAGGTGCGTCGTGACATGGTGTGGTGTGTGTTGAGGGGGGAAGGGGGAGAGGCCGAATTTTGGAGGGGGGGATGTGATGTTATGTTGGGGAGGGGGGCGTGTCGCATCATGTCATGCAGGGGGTGCATCACGTCGTGTCATGTCATGAGGGCGGGGAGGGGGCTGTCGCGACATGTTGTGGTGTGTGTTGAGGGGGGAAGGGGAGGGGCCGAATTTTGGAGGTGGGGGGAGGGTGTGTTGCGACATGGTGTGGTGCTTGTTGGGGGGGAGGGGGGGGGGGCGTCATGGTGGGTGGGTGTGTGTGTTAAGGGGAGGGGGGCACATCACATCATGTCATGTCATGGGGGGGGATGTCATGGGGTTGGGGCATCGCGTCGTGTCGTGTCATGGGGGGGTGTATCACGTCGTGTCGTGTCGTGTCATGGGGGGGGCGTGTCGTGACATGGTGTGGTGCGTGTTGAGGGGGGAAGGGGGAGGGGCCGAATTTTGGGGGGGGGGATGCCATGTTATGTTGGGTAGGGGGAGGGGGGCGCGTTCCGTCGTGTCGCATCGTGTCATGCGGGGGGGTGCGTCGCGTCGTGTCATGTCATGAGACGGGGGGGCATTGCGACATGTTGTGGTGTGTGTTGAGGGGGGAAGCGGGGGGGCCGAATTTTGGAGGTGGGGGGGATGGTGCATCACGACATGGTGTGGTGTGTGTTGGGGGGGGGGGCGTGATGGTGGGTGGGTGTGTGTGTTAAGGGGAGGAGGGCACGTCACATGGTGTCATGTCATGGGGGGGGGGATGTCATGGGGGTGGAGCGTTGCGTCGTGTCGTGTCATGGGGGGGCGTCGCATCACATCGTGTCGTGTCAGGGGGCGCGTCACGACATGGTGTGGTGTGTGTTGAGGGGGGAAGGGAGAGGGGCCGTATTCTGGAGAGGGGGATGTCATGTTATGTTGGGGAGGGGAAGGGGGGCGCGTCGTGTCGTGTCGTGTTGTGTGATGCAGGGGGGCGTCACGTTGTGTCATGTCATGGGGCGGGGGGGTGGGTGTCGCGACATGTTGTGGTGTGTGTTGAGGGGGGAAGGGGGGGGGGGGGGGCGAATTTTGGAGGTGGGGGGGAGGGCACGTTGCGACATGGTGTGGTGTGTGTTGGGGGGGGGGGGTGGCATCATGGTGGGTGGGTGTGTCTGTTAAGGGGAAGGGGGCTCATCACGTCGTGTCATGTCATGGGGGGCACGTCGCGTCGTGTCGTGTCATGGGGGGTGGGGGGATGTGATGGGGGGGCGTGTCGCATTGCATTGTGTCGTGTCATGGGGGGTGGGGGGGGCGCGTCGCAACATGGTGTGGTGTGTGTTGAGGGGGGAAGGTGGAGGGGCCGAATTTTGGAATGGGGGGGAGGTGGGGCCGAATTTTGGAGGTGGGGGGGAGGGTGCGTCGCGACATGGTGTGGTGTGTGTTGGGGGGGGGGGCATCGCATCATGTCATGTCATGGGGGGGGGGGGCGGGGAGCGTCGCGACATGGTGTGGTTTGTGTTGAGGGGGGAAGGGGGAGGGGCCATATTTTGGAGGGGGGATGCCATGCTATGTTGGGGAGGGGGAGGGGGGCGCGTTGCGTCGTGTCATGTGGGGGGGGCGCGTCGCGTCGTCACATGGTGTGGTGTGTGTTGAGGGGGGAAGGGGGAGTGGCCGAATTTTGGAGGGGGGGATGTCATGTTATGTTGGGGAGGGGGAGGGGGGCGCATTGTGTTATGTCATGCGGGGGGGGGGGAGGGTGTCGCGTTGTGTCATGTCATGAGGCAGGGGGGCTCGCGACATGTTGTGGTGTGTATTGAGGGGGGAAGGGGGTGGGCCAAATTTTCGAGGTGAGGGGGAGGGCGCGTCGCGACATGTTGTGGTGTATGTTGGGGGGGGGGGGCTTCATGGTGGGTAGGTGTGTGTGTTAGGGGAGGGGGGCACGTCACATCGTGTCATGTCATGGGGGGGCGTCGCGTCGTGTCGTGTCATGTCATGGGGGGGCACGTCACGACATGGTGTGGTGTGTGTTGAGGGGGAAAGGGGGAGGGGCCAAATTTTGGAGGGGGGGATATCATGTTATGTTGGGGAGGGGGAGGGGCCAAATTTTGGAGGGGGGGATGTCATGTTATGTTGGGGAGGGGGAGGGGGCGCGTCGCGTCGTGTCCTGTCGTGTGATGCGTGGTGGGCGTCCCGTCGTGTCATGTCATGGGGCGGGGGGAGGGGGGCGTTACGACATGTTCTGGTGTGTGTTGGGGGGGGCATCGCGGTGGGTGGGTGTGTGTGTTAAGGGGAGGGGGGCACGTCACGTCGTGTCATGTCATGGGGGGGGGCGCGTCGTGTCGAGTCGTGTCATGGGGGGTGGGGGGGAAGGGCGCATCGCGACATGGTGTGGTGTGTGTTGGGGGGGGTGTCATGGTGGGTGGGTGTGTGTGTTAAGGGGAGGGGGCACGTCACATCGTGTCATGCCATGAGGGGGGGATTTCATGGGGGTGGCGCGTCGCATCGTGTCATGTCATGGGGGGGCTCGTCGCGTCGTGTCATGTCATGGGGGGGGCGTTGCGACATGCTGTGGTGTGTGTTCAGGGGGAACGGGGAGGGGCCGAATTTTTGAGGGGGGGATGTCATGTTATGTTGGGGAGGGGGAGGAGGGCGCGTCGCGTCGTGTCGTGTTGTGTCATGCGGGGGGGGTGTGTCACGTCATGTCATGTCATGGGTTGGGGGGGGGCACGTCGCGTCGTCTCATGCGGGGGTGGGGGGTCGCGCCGTGTCATGTCATGAGGCGGGGGGCGTCGCGCCATGTTGTGGTGTGTGTTGAGGGGGGAAGGGGGGGGCAGGCGGGGCACGTCGTGTCATGTCATGGGGGGGGGGGGGGGGCGTCGCGACATGGTGTGGTGTGTGTTGAGGGGGGAAGGGCGAGGGGCCGAATTTTGGAGGGGGGATGTCATGTTATGTTGGGGAGGTGGGAAGGGGGGGGGGGGAATTTGGGAGGTGGGGGGGAGGGCGCGTCGCGACATGGTGTGGTGTGTGTTGGGGGGGGGGTGGCGTCATGGTGGGTGGGTGTGTGTGTTAAGGGGAGGGGGGCACGTCACGTCGTGTCATGTCATGGGGGGGCACATTGTGTCGTGTCATGGGGGGGAGCACGTCGCATCACATTGTGTCGTGTCATGGCGAAGTGGGGAAGGGTGCGTCGCGTCGTGTCATATCATGGGGGGGTGGGGCGCGTTGTGACATGGTGTGGTGTGTGTTGTGCGGGGAAGGGGGAGGGGCCGAATTTTGGACGGGGGATGTCAGTTTATGTTGGGGAGGGGGAGCGGGGCGTGTCGCGTCGTGTCATGAGGGGGGGCACGTCGCGTTGTATCGTGTCAGGGGGGTTGCGCGTCGCGTCGCGTCGTGTTGTGTCATGGGGGGGGCGTGTCGTGACCTAGTGTGGTGTGTGTTGAGGGGGGAAGGGGGAGGTGCCGAATTTTGGAGGGAGGGGATGTCATGTTATGTTGGGGAGGTGAAGGGGGGCCTGTCGCGTCGTGTCATGCGGGGGGGGGCGTCGTGTCGTGTCAGTGATGAGGTGGAGGGGGTGTTGCGACATGTTGTGGTGTGTGTTAAGGGGGGAAGGGGGGCGGTGCGGGGTGCATCGTGTCATGTCATGGGGTGGGAGGCGGGGCGCATCGCGACATGGTGTGGTGCGTGTTGAGGGGGGAAGGGGGAGAGGCCGAATTTTGGAGGGGGGGGGATGTCATGTTATGTTGGGTAGGGGGAGGGGGGCGCGTTCCGTCGTGTCGCATCGTGTCATGCGGGGGGTGCGCTGCGTCGTGTCATGTCATGAGACGGGGGGTGTCGCGACATGTTGTGGTGTGTGTTGAGGTGGGAAGCGGGGGGGCGGAATTTTGGAGGTGGGGGGGAGGGTGCGTCACGACATGGTGTGGTGTGTGTTGGGGGGGGGGTGATGGTGGGTGGGTGTGTGTGTTAAGGGGAGGAGGGCACGTCACATGGTGTCATGTCATGGGAGGGGGGATGTCATGGGGGTGGAGCATTGCGTCATGTCGTGTCATGGGGGGGCGCGTCGCATCGCGTCGTGTCGTGTCAGGGGGGGCGCCTCACGACATGGTGTGGTGTGTGTTGAGGGGGGAAGGGGGAGGGGCCGTATTCTAGAGAGGGGGATGTCATGTTATGTTGGGGAGGGGGAGGGGGGCGCGTCGTGTCGTGTCGTGTTGTGTCATGCAGGGGGGCGTAGTGTTGTGTCATGTCATGGGGCGGGGGGGTGGGCGTCGCGACATGTTGTGGTGTGTGTTTAGGGGGGAAGGGGGGGGGAATTTTGGAGGTGGGGGGGAGGGCACGTCGTGACATGGTGTGGTGTGTGTTGGGGGGGGGGGGGGTGGCATCATGGTGGATGGGTGTGTTTGTTAAGGGGAAGGGGGCACATCACGTCGTGTCATGTCATGGGGGGGCACGTCGCGTCGTGTCGTGTCATGGGGGGTGGGGGGGATGTGATGGGGGGCGCATCGCGTTGCATCGTGTCGTGTGATGGGGGGTGGGGGGGGGGGGGCGTCGCGACATGGTGTGGTGTGTGTTGAGGGGGGAAGGTGGAGGGGCCGAATTTTGGAGTGGGGGGAGGTGGGGCCGAATTTTGGAGGTGGGGGGAGGGCGCGTCGTGACATGCTGTGGTGTGTGTTGGGGGGGGCATCGCGTCATGTCATGTCATGGGGGGGGGGCGGGGCGCGTCGCGACATGGTGTGGTTTGTGTTGAGGGGGGAAGGGGGAGGGGCCAAATTTTGGAGGGGGGGATGTCATGCTATGTTGGGGAGGGGGAGGGGGGCGCGTTGCGTCGTGTCATGTGGGGGGGGGGGGCACATCGCGTCGTGACATGGTGTGGTGTGTATTGAGGGGGGAAGGGGGAGTGGCCGAAATTTGGAGGGGGGGGGGATGTCATGTTATGTTGGGGAGGGGGAGGGGGGCGCATTGTGTTATGTCATGCGGGGGGGGGGGGTGTTGCGTCGTGTCATGTCATGAGGCAAGGGGGCTCGCGACATGTTGTGGTGTGTATTGAGGGGGGAAGGGGGTGGGCCAAATTTTCGAGGTGAGGGGGAGGGCGGGTCGCGACATGTTGTGGTGTGTGTTGGGGGGGGGGTGTCATGGTGGGTGGGTGTGTGTGTTAAGGGGAGGGGGGCACGTCACATTGTGTCATGTCATGGGGGGATGTCATGGGGGTGGCGTGTCGCGTCGTGTCGTGTCATGGGGGGGGCGTCGCGTCGTGTCGTGTCATGTCATGGGGGGGGCATGTCACGACATGGTGTGGTGTGTGTTGAGGGGGAAAGGGGGAGGGGCCAAATTTTGGAGGGGGGGATGTCATGTTATGTTGGGGAGGGGGAGGGGCCAAATTTTGGAGGGGGGGATGTGATGTTATGTTGGGGAGGGGCAGGGGGTGCAACGCATCGTGTCGTGTCGTGTCATCCGTGGGGGGCGTCCCGTCGTGTCATGTCATGGGGCGGGGGAAGGGGGCGTCGCGACATGTTGTGGTGTGTGTTGGGGGGGGCATCGCGGTGGGTGGGTGTGTGTGTTAAGGGGAGGGGGGCACGTCACGTCGTGTCATGTCATGGGGGGGGGCGCGTCGCATCGAGTCGTGTCATGGGGGGTGGGGGGGGGGAGGGCGCATCGCGACATGGTGTGGTGTGTGTTGGGGGGGGGGGCGTCATGGTGGGTGGGTGTGTGTGTTAAGGGGAGGGGGGCACGTAACATCATGTCATGTCATGGGGGGGGGATGTCATGGGGGTGGCGTGTCGCGTCGTGTCGTGTCATGGGGGTGGGTGCATCGCGTCGCGTCGTGTCGTGTCATGGGGGGGCGCGTCGCGACATTGTGTGGTGTGTGTTGAGGGGAGGAAGGGGGAGGGGCCGAATTTTGGAGGGGGGGGTGTCATGTTAGGTTGGGGAGGGGGAGGGGGGCGCGTCGCATCGTGTCGTGTCATGTCATGCAAGGGGGGGCGTCGCGTCGTGTCATGTCATGGGGGGGGCATCGCGGCATGTTGTCGTGTGTGTTGAGGGGGGAAGAGGGGGGGCCAAATTTTGGAGGTGGGGGAGAGGGCGCGTCGCGACATGGTGTGGTGTGTTGGGGGGAGTGGTGTCATGGTGGGTGGGTGTGTGTGTTAAGGGGAGGGGGGCACGTCACATCATGTCATGTCATGGGGGGGCGCGTTGTGTCATGTCATGGGGGGTGCGTCACGTCGCGTCGTGTCGTGTCATGGCGAGGGGGGAAGGGTGCGTCGTGTCGTGTCATGTCATGGGGGGGGGGGGGAGCAGGGTGCGTTGCCACATGGTGTGGTGTGTGTTGAGGGGGGAGGGGGAGGTGCCGAATTTTGGAGGGGGGATGTCATGTTATGTTGGGGAGGGGGAGGGGGGCGCGTCACGTCGTGTCATGCGGGGGGGGGCATCGCGTCGTGTCATGTGATGAGGCAGGGGGTGTCGCGACATGTTGTGGTGTGTGTTGAGGGGGGAAGGGGGGGCGGGGCGCGTCGTGACATGGTGTGGTGTGTGTTGCGGGGGGAAGGGGGAGGGGCCGACTTTTGGAGGGGGGAGATGTCATGTTATGTTGGGTAGGGGGATGGGGGCGTGTCGCGTCGTGTCATGTGGGGGGGGGCATCGCATCGTGTCATGTTATGAGGCGATGGGGGGCGTCGCGACATGTTGTGGTGTGTGTTGAGGGGGGAAGGGGGGGGCGAATTTTGGAGGTGGGGGGAGGGCGCGTCGCGACATGGTGTGGTGTGTGTTGGGGGGGGCGTCATGGTGGGTGGTGTGTGTGTTAAGGGGAGGGGGGAACGTCACATGGTGTGATGTCATGGGGGGGATGTCATGGGGGTGGCGCGTCATGTTGTGTCGTGTTATGGGGGGACGCGTCGTGTCGCGTCGTGTCGTGTCATGGGGGGGCACGTTGCGACATGGTGTGGTGTGTGTTGAGGGGGGAAGGGGGAGGGGCCGTATTTTGGAGGGGGGGATGTGATGTTATGTTGGGGAGGGGGAGGGGGGTGCATCATGTCATGTCGTGTCGTGTCATGCAGGGGGGCGTCGTGTTGTGTCATGTCATGGGGCGGGGGGGCGTCGCGACATGTTGCTGTGTGTGTTGAGGGGGGAAGGGGGGGCCGAATTTTGGAGGTGGGGGGGAGGGCACGTCGCGACATGGTGTGGTGTGTGTTGGGGGGGGTGGCGTCATGGTTGGTGGGTGTGTGTGTTAAGGGGAAGGGGCACGTCATGTGGTGTCATGTCATGGGGGATATCATGGCAGGGCGCGTCACGTTATGTTGTGTCATGGGGGGTGGGGGGGATGTGATGGGGGGCGCGTCGCATTGCATCGTGTCATGTCATGGGGGGTGGGGGGCGCGTTTCGACATGGTGTGGTATGTGTTGAGGGGGGAAGGGGGAGGGGCCGAATTTTGGAGTGGGGGGCAGGTGGGGGGGAAGTGGGGCCGAATTTTGGTGGTGGGAGGGAGGGCGCGTTGCAACATGGTGTGGTGTGTGTTGGGGGGGCGTTGTCTCGTGTCATGTCATGGGGGGGCGTCGTGTCGTGTCACGTCATGGGGGGGGGGGGGGGGGCGGGGCACGTCGCGACATGGTGTGTTGTGTGTTGAGGGGGTAAGGGGAAGGGGCTGAATTTTGGAGGGGGGGATGTCATGCTATGTGGGGAGGGGGAGGGGCACGCGTCGCGTCGCGACATGTTATGTTGGGGAGGGGGGCACGTCGCATCCTGGCATGTCATGGGGTGGGGGGGCGTCGCGACATGTTGTGGTGTGTGTTGAGGGGGAAAGGTGGGGGCCGAATTTTGGAGGTGGGGGGGAGGGCGCATCGCGACATGGTGTGGTGTGTGTTGGGGGGGGGCGTGGCGTCATGGTGGGTGGGTGTGTGTGTTAAGGGGAGGGGGCACGTCACATCGTATCATGTCATGGGACAGGGGGAATGTCATTGGGGGGCGCGTCGTGTCGTGTCGTGTCGTGGGGGGCGCGTCGCATCGCGTCGCGTCGTGTCGTGTCATGGGGGTGGGGGGGGATGTCATGGGGGGGCGCATCGCGTCGTGTCGTGTCATGGGGGGTGGTGGGGGATGTCATGGGGGGGAGGGGGGTTATCATGTTATGTTGGAGAGGGGGCGCGTCGCGTCGTGTTGTGGCATGGTGGGGGGGGAGGGGGCATCACGACACCCCGCTGTCAAGATTGTGGGAGAGAAGGAAGGAGTCTCACTTGTAGCTTTCTTGCTTGCACAATGGGGGAAGACACATAAGGGTGGAGGCTGAAAACTGTTTTTCTCTTCTTAGTTGTGTAAGCCAAAAGAACTCTAGTACAAAGAAATAGAAGAACCCTCTATATGGGTCTCAAACCAAACTCAACTAACTAAGGTGGCATACTAACTGAGCCACAAACTAGAGTAGATAAGGATAGCTATCATGTAGCTATTATTCATGGGCGGTGTACCAACCGCGTCTGCAACTGACAAGTCGTTGACATAAATACACAACGGTCACCCTGGCGTATCACGAGTGGAGCTCGATATCTCAACACTCCCCCTCGAGCTCAATCCCAATTCCTGCACACCAAGCAGGTCTCTGAACTTGCGCAGCTTCTCTGCGCCCAATGCCTTCGTGAATATGTCAGCTACCTGATCCTCTGTGCTGACATAAACTAGATCAATAAGACCTAGTAAAACCCTCTCTCGCACATAGTGATAATGCACTTCAATGTGCTTTGTTCTAGCATGATAGACTGGGTTATTTGCCAAGTGTATACTACTCATGTTGTCACAATAAATGACAACTGGCCCATCTGTAGACTGATGCATATCATAAAGTAGCTTATGCAACCAAGCTACTTCACATGCAGCCATTGCTGCACCCCTGTACTCAGCCTCTGTGCTCGACAAGGCAACTGTAGGCTGTTTCTTGCTGCTCCAAGTGACCGCAGCACTCCCAAAAGAGAATACATATCCACTGGTAGATCGTCTATCAGAAATACTACCAGCCCAATCAGCATCAGTGTATCCATGCAACTGTATTTGAACCCCAGTCTCATAAAATAGTCCATATTGCAATGTGGACTTCACATACCTGAGTATGCGTCTAGCCGCATCCAAATGCGGTTTCCTTGGAGCCTGCATAAACTGACTTACCAATCCAACAGCATAGCTCAAATCTGGCCTGGTAATAGTCATATAAATCAAGCTTCCTACTATGCGTCTGTACATAGTAGGGTCTTCCAGAAGCTCACCTGCATCTGTGCTCAGCTTCACATTCTGCTCCAAAGGAAATGAAATAGGCTTACAGCCTGTCATCCCATATTTGGACAGCATGTCCAATCCATACTGCCTCTGCAAGAGCTGTATCCCACTTGGTGATCTAATCACCTCAATGCCCAAGAAATAACGCAGCTCTCCCAAATCCTTCATCTCAAACTTCTGCTTCAATAGCATTTTCATATGAAGGATATCTTCATCACTGTCACCTGTCATAATCAAATCATCAACATAAATGACAAGTAGCATAATACCTTTCTCTGTTTTTCTCACATAAAGTGAGAAATCTGCCTTGGAAATCTGAAAGCCAATAGCGACAAGATACTGTCCTATCTTGTCAGACCATGCTCTAGGTGCTTGCTTCAAGCCATACAAGGCTTTCTTCAACCTGCAAACAAACTCAGGATGAACAGCATGCATATAACCTGGTGGCTGCTCCATATAGACCTCTTCTTGCAAATCACCATGCAAGAAGGCATTCTTTACATCCATCTGATGTAAAGACCATCCCTTTGATGCAGCCATAGCAATGACTGCTCTTACGGTTGCCATCCTTGCAACCGGACTGAATGTTTCTTTATAGTCAATGCCATATGTTTGTGCATACCCCTTGACCACTAATCTTGCCTTGTATCTGTTCACAGAACCATCTGCATTGTGCTTCACCTTATAAACCCACTTACAGCCAATTGCATTCTTACCTTTAGGCAAAGGTACCAATTCCCATGTAGCATTTGCTTCCAAGGCATCCATTTCTTCATCCATGGCTTTCTCCCATTTTTCTTTTTCCATGGCTTGCTCAAAAGAAGTGGGTTCTGGTTCTTGTATCACCTTGACCATATATGCATAGTGAATGGCTGTAAATCCATCATATTTCAGCCTATCCACAGGATACCTAACTCTGGTAGACCTGCGCAAAGTGGGTTCACTCCCAGGTGCTCTCAAAACATCCCTGGTCTTCCTTACTCCAGGTGTAACAATAGAAGGAATACCCAACTCATCATCAATGCTCTGTTCTGAGCCACTGGATTCACCATCCACATAAGAGTGACCTGCATTCACATCAAACATGGGCTGATCAACCTTCTCTTTTCCTTTTCGTGATACCTTCATACCACTATCTGCATTACTTTAAGAAGATTCTCCTGATCTCAATCTGCCTGTCCATGGCGAAGAATGTGAACCACTGCTAGAGGACGCTCCAGGTCCAATAATATTTTGTGACTGCTGCTGTGAATTCTGTGCAGCATTACCATTTTGTGCATCTACATCATCAATCACATTTACTGGTTTATACCAGCTACTCATCTCATCAAAAACAACATCTCTGCTCACTGTAAACTTACGAGTAGAAGGGTTATAGCATCTATACCCTTTTTGCTGTAGAGAGTAACCAATAAAGATGCACTTCTCAGCTTTTGGATCCAACTTGGATCTCAGCTCATCTGGCACATGTACATAGGCAATGCAACAAAAAATTTTCAAATGAGAAATATCTGGTTTCCTACCAGTATACCTCTCCTCTGGAGTCATTCCATGTATTGCTGCAGTGGGAGTCCTGTTCATTATGTAGACTGCTGTAGCAACTGCTTCAGCCCAATAAAAATCTGGCAAGTCTTTTTCATTGAGCATGGCACGAGATACCTCTCCAATATGCCTGTTTTTCCTTTCTGCAATTCCATTTTGTTGTGGGGTATAACTGCATGAATATTGCTGCTTTATGCCATGCTCCTGCAAGAACTTTACAAACTCATTTGAGAGGTACTCTGCCCCTCCATCTGACCTTAGGCATTTTATTTGCAGACCTGTTTCTTTTTCAGCCATAGCTTTAAGAGTTTTGAAATGCCCAAAAACTTCACTTTTCTTTTTCATAAAATACACCCAAACTTTTCTGCTATAGTCATCAATAAAAGTGACAAAATAATGACAGCCTCCAAGAGATGCAGCTTTAGTAGTCCACACATCAGAGTGGATTAATTCCAATGGCTTCTCACTCTCTTGAACATGTCTAGGAAATGGTTTCCTTGCCTGTTTTCCAAACTGACAGGCTTCACATACCTTATGCATTTCTGCAACCTTGAATTTCGGCAAACCTGCAACAATATTTTGGGCCTGCATTGATTTAAGTCGCTGTACATTAACATGACCAATGCGTTTATGCCAGATATCAATATCTGCAACTACACCGGTCCCATGTGCAAACATTGCTGCACTCAATTCAGACATGTCTGCATCCAACGTAAACATTCTGCCCTTCTTCTTTCCTTTTGCTATCAAGCGACCTTTATTTTTCATATCCTCAACAAAGCATCCATGAGGATTAAATCTGACCTGCAAGCCCTGTTCAACCATTTGACCAACAGAAACCAGATTCTTGGTGATATTCGGGACATGAAATACATCGGACAGGTATTTCTTTTTCCCATCCTGCATAGACAAGGGAATTTTTCCAATCTGCACAATAGGATGTGCAGTATCATCACCAGTCTCCACAAATCCTGGTTTTTCCATTTTCCTTGCATCCTCCATCCATTCTGCATGACCTGTCATGTGGTTTGATGCACCTGAGTCAACATACCATACATCATTGCTTTCTTCTGCACTTGTCACAGAATTGTTCATGTGCTGGACCATGAACAAATGCTCATTTCTGTCATCACCCTGTCTACTAGAAGATGCATAATTCCCTTGTTGCAGTTTTCCATTCATGATGTCATTCTGCTTTTTATAGCAGTCTTTAGCCATATGACCCATTTTACCACAGTAGTAGCATTCAACATTACTGTTTGCATTTTGACCTCTTTGCCATCCACCACGACCTCTTTGGCTCCCCCTGCTTCTAGAGTTACCACGTCCTCCTCCATAGGACTGGTTTTCTTGAGTTTGCTGCATATTCTGATTTCTACCACGGCCTCCAAATCGGCCTCCTCTACCTCTGCCTCTACCTCTTCCAGCATTTGAGTAGAAGACAGCTTCTTTTGAAGTTCCTCCTGAAGAAGATGCACCACCATTTCTCTGCTCCTCAGAAATTAGAAGAGCAATCAACTCCTCAAAATCAGGAAATCTTTCACGGACGGAAATGGATGTTCGAAACTGTGCATAATCCTTTCCTAGACCATTCAAGGTCACGGAAACTAAATCATCATCTGCCACTGGCGACCCAATGGAAGCAAGTGCATCTGCAATCTTCTTCACCTTCATGTGGTAGTCGTTGATGCTCATATTTTCTCTTTGCACATTGTGCAACTCTTGCTTGAGCTGCATTTTCCTGGCTTGCGTATTTGTGCTATACATTTTTGACAAAGTATCCCATGCCTCCTTTGGCGTACTTGCATCCTGAATATGCACAATCATAGAGTCTGAAATGCTGATAGACAGCCAATACATAACTTTCCTGGCTCTCTCATGCCATGTTTTAAATGCCTGCATTTGTTGTTGATTGGGAACATCAGGAAGAACTGGTTCTTCTTCATTTCCTGCAACAAATTCCCAATATCCTTTTCCCATAAGGAAATTCGTCATTCTAAACTTCCATGCCTGGAAGTTGTTCTTGTCAAGCTTTTCAGTGACAATCTGTGAAAGAGAATCAGACGCCATTACAGAATACTGCAAGAAATTCTGTCACTGCAAAAAACACAGCTTCACCCTCACAAGGGCAAATCTGCAAAACTGGCGAAAGTGATATTTGACCACACAGTCACTTCCTAGTGACGATTTTGCATAAACAGGAACCAAGGATGATTCTGAAACTCCCAATGTCTCTGCGCACAAGCATACGATGCAATTTCTACAGTAACTTTTTACCGACCTGTAGAACAGTGGTCGGACAGCATAAAACTGAGCCTTTTCCTGAGTGCGTGCAGAAAACTTCCGTCTGCAAAACAGGCCCCGAAATGGCCTCAAATCAAAAAAACAAGGTCGCCGAGGGCTAAAGCCCTTGCCCGCAGCATATACTGCCCTCTTGCTTTACCGCGAAGGGCGTCTCAACCTGAGACAATGCACTCCTGCAATTTCCGGCTGTGCTACCTGCAGAGATCTGCTCCCAAAACAGAAAATGAAAGCAACACTGCTCCTCTTACCAGACCATCGCGAGCTTGGCTTGCTTTCTTGAGCTCCTTACCACGAACAAGGCTCTGATACCATGTCAAGATTGTGGGAGAGAAGGAAGGAGTCTCACTTGTAGCTTTCTTGCTTGCACAATGGGGGAAGACACACAAGGGTGGAGGCTGAAAACTGTTTTTCTCTTCTTAGTTGTGTAAGCCAAAAGAACTCTAGTACAAAGAAATAGAAGAACCCTCTATATGGGTCTCAAACCAAACTCAACTAACTAAGGTGGCATACTAACTGAGCCACAAACTAGAGTAGATAAGGATAGCTATCATGTAGCTATTATTCATGGGCGGTGTACCAACCGCGTCTGCAACTGACAAGTCGGTGACATAAATACACAACGGTCACCCTGGCGTATCACGAGTGGAGCTCGATATCTCAACACCCGCGTCACGCCCCCACGACATGGCACACCCTCCCCATCCCCCCGCACCCCCCACGATGTGGCGCCTCCCCCGTCACCCCACCTCGAAAAACCCCGCTCCATCCACACCACCCCACCACGCCTCCAAAAACCCCGCTCGACCCACCCCACCCTGCATCACCCCCCCACGACACGGCACACCCCCCACCCCATTGCACCCCCCCACGATGCCCCCCCCCCATCCCACCTCGAAAAACCCCGCTCCATCCACACCACCCCACCATGCCTTCGAAAACCCAGCTCGACCCACCCCACCCCGCGTCACCCACCCCATGACATGGCACACCCCCCCACCCCACCGCACCCCCCCATGACGTCCCCCCGCACCCCACCTTGAAAAACCCCGCTCCCTCCACACCAGCCCACCACGCCTCCGATAACCCCGGTCGATCCACCCCATCCCTTGTCACCCCCCCCAACGACACGGCACATCCCCCCACCCCACCGCACCCCCCCACGACGCCCCCCCGCGTCACCCCCCCACAATACGGCACACACTACCCCACCCCACCGCACCCCCCATGACACGGCACATCCCCCCCACCTCACCCCCCCACCCCACCTTGAAAAACCCCGCTCCATCCACACCACCCCACCATGCCTCCTAAAACCCCACTCGACCCACCCCACCTTGCGTCACCACCCCCACGACATGGCACACCCCCCCACCCCACCACACCCCTCCACGACGCGGCGCATCCCTCCCCCTACCCCACCTCAAAAAACCCTGCTCCATCCACACCACCCCACCACACCTCCGAAAACCCCGCTTGACCCAGCCCACCCCGCATCACCCACCCCATGACACGCCACAACCCCCCACGACGTCCCCCCGCACGCCACCTCGAAAAATCCCACTCCCTCCAGAGCACCCCGCCATGCCTCCGAAAACCCCGCTTGACCCACCCCACTCCGCGTCCCCCCCCACGACACGACACACCCCCCCACGATGCGGCGCATCCCTCCCCCCACCCCACCTCGAAAAACCCCATTCCATCCACACCACCCCACCATGCCTTCGAAAACCCCGCTCGACCCACCCCACCCCGCGTTACCCCCCCACGACACGGCATAGCCCCCCACCTTACCGCAACCCCCCCACTACGCCCCCCCACACCCCATCTCGAAAAGCCCCGCTCGACCCACCCCACCCCGCATCACCCCCCACGACACAGCACAACTGCCCACCCCACCGCACCCCCCCACTACCCCCCATTACGCCCCCCCCCCCCCCACTACGGCCCCATGACACAACAAACCCCCACCCCCCCACCGCACCCCCCCACGGTGCGGCGCATCCCTCCCCCCACCCCACCTCAAAAATCCCCGCTCCATCCACACCACCATGCCTCCGAAAACCCTGCTCGACCCAGCCCCTCCCGCGTCACCCGCCCCATGACACGGCACACCCCCCACCCCACCACACCCCCCCACGATGCCCCCCCGCACCCCACCTCAAAAAACCCCGCTCCCTCCAGACCACCCCACCACGCCTCCGAAAACCCCGCTCGACCCACCCCACCCCGCGTCACCCCCCCACAACACGGCACACCCCCCCACCCCACCTCACCCCCCCACGGCGCGGCGCATCCCTCCCCTCACCCCACCTCGAAAATCCCTGCTCCATCCAGACCACCCCACCACACCTTTGAAAACCCCGCTCGACCCACCCCACCCTGCGTCACCCGCCCCACGACACGGCACACCCTTCACCCCACCGCACCCCCCCACAACGCCCCCCTGCACCCCACCTCGAAAAACCCCGCTCCCTCCAGACCACCCCACCATGCCTCTGAAAACCCCGCTCGACCCACCCCACTCCGCGTCACCTCCCCCCCTACGACACGGCACACCCCCCCACCCCACCACACCTCCCCACGACGCGGCGCATCCCTCCCCCCACCCGACCTCGAAAAACCCCGTTCCATCCACACCACCCCACCACGCCTCTGAAAATCCCGCTCGACCCACCCCACCCCGTGTCACCCCCCATGACACGGCACAGCCCCCCACCCCACCGCACCCCCCCACGACGCCCCCCGACACCCAACCTCGAAAAACCCTACTCCCTCGACACCACCCCACCCCGCCTCCGAAAACCCCGCTCGACCCACTCCACCCCTCCTCGACCCCCCACGACACAGCACACCCCCCCACCCCACCGCGTCCCCCCACGGCACGGTGCATCCATCCCCCCACCCCACCTCGAAAATCCCCGCTCCATCCACACCACCCCACCACGCCTCCAAAAACCCCGCTCGACCCACCCCACCCCGTGTCAGCCCCCCACGACGCGGCGCACCCCCCACCCCACCGCACTCCCCCACGACGCCCCCCCCGTACCCCACCTCGAAAAACCCCGCTCCATCCACACCACCCCACCACGCCTTCGAAAACCCTGCTGGACCCACCCCACCCCGCGTGTCACCCCCCCACGACGCGGCGAACCCCCCACCCCACCGCACCCCCCCACGACGCCCCCCCGCACCCCACTTTGAAAAACCCCGCTCCATCCACACCACGCCACCCAACTAGGCCTTTGAAAACCCCGCTCAACCCACGGCACGTCACCTCACCCCCCCATGACATGGCACACCCTCCCTCCTCAGAAATCCCGCTCTGCAATGACACGGCACACACAACCCACTGCACACAACCCCCTCCCACGACATGGAACCACCCATCCCCCGGCGGACCTCCTCAAAAAACTCCCCCACGACATGGCACCACCCAACCCCCCCGTGACATGGCACACCCTCCCTCCTTAGAAATCCCCACTCCAACAACCCGCCCGCACAACATGGCACGCCCTCCCTCTTGAAAACCCCGCTCCACCGAACCCCCCCACAGCATGGCACACCCTCCGCTCCCAAAAAACCTCGCATCGTGAGGAGGGGGCATCATGTGAAAGCGAGGTAGAGGGAGGGACCAGGCATGACGTACGCAAAGACGATCAGGAGATGCCGCGTCATGGCAAGACGAGGGGGTTTCCTACCAGGATGTCAGCGTTGGAGAGTCAAGACGTGATCCGAGGGGATTTCCATGCCATGGTCTTGAAACAAGCATGGAAAAGGGTGCAGCACTAGGACTTCCTGGGAGGTCACCCATCCCAGTACTGTGCTGGCCCAAGCGCACTTAACTGGGGAGTTCTGATGGGATCCGGTGTATTAGCGCTGGTATGACCGCACCACGAACACAAAGGAATTCCAAAGAGCTCTTGTATACTCACAAAGTGGCATGAGAGAGCTCAAGAGCGAGGCATGGCGGCATGCCATGCCGTTCATGCCACGGAGGACGCGACTCAATGCGAACCCTAAACCTCGCGCACATGGAGGCGACGCACAAAAGATTGAATGCCATCGTCGTGTGCCATTTCTAACACAAAGGGAAAGCATCCACGTGAAGAGCACCCCGTGCACAAGTAGACAACGACGTAGAAAAGATCGAGCCGCATAATACGTGCCATGGAGGACAGGTGCCCAGAGTATGCTGCAAGGCGGTGGGGGAGAGGGGGGCCTGCCGTTCATACCACGAAGCACCCGTGTCCATGCGAGCACTAAACCCCGCGCACAGGAGATTGAGTCATAGATCCCTGCCATGGACGAACTTGGAATGCCATCGGGTACGCTTTATGACACAGTGGGTGAGCATCCACTCGAAGAGAACCTCGCGCACATAAAGGCAACGAGGTAGAAAAGATGAAGTCATAGAATCCATGTCACGGAGGGCGCATGTCCACGTGAAGAAGAGAACACCACGCACGTGGAGGCGACGCACAGAAGATCTGAGTCGTAGAATCCATGCCACGGCGGGCGGACTTGAAATGCCATGGATGCTGAGGAGGTGAGATGAGCACGAAAACCGCACTAATGCAAGCGAGCGAAGGCAGGGAATGTGAAGAGAAGGCAATCGAACCGCCCGTACTGTTAGAAATGCGGGATCTAGAGCATGACATAACCGGAAGCTATGGAGGATGGAAGGAGAAGTGTAGACTCATGATGGAATGGACACTGTTTGTTACACAAGTGAATTAGGTTCCAAGATTGAGACTTGGACTCATAAACACAATCTTGTGTATGTGGACAATGACATTGACACTTTACTGAAATGAAAAGAGTACTATCATTGCATTAAGAAAGGAAGCAAGTACAATGCTTTATAGGAAAGTAGTAAACTGCAGTAGGCACCATTGTGCATATGGGATAAGTCACCCTGCATGTCCTTGACCCTGAGAATCCATACAAAGAGGCTGTTTGAGTGTGATTGCTGATTCTCAACACCCCTCCTCAATCACAACTAGGACAGGCACAAAGTGTGTAGAGGCTGTAATGAGAACCACCTGCAAAGTGTGGGCATACCACAGACATGGCAAAACACCAGAGGCTATCGCAGAAAAAGCTAAGTGTGGGTACCATAAACATGGTGGACATCCAGAGGCTGTAACAGGGGCCTCACAAAGTGTACAGGGACTGTAATGCCAAGTTACATAAGGAGTTTACAAAGCTTATGGCAGGAAACATTAGGGCAAGGAAAAATACAAGGCTATTAAAACAGTCTATCAGAATTATGAGAGTACAAGGACTGATGAGTCTTGTCCTTCCGATCCTGGTGGTCTTCATCTTCATCTTCTTCTTCCTTTGCTTCATTTTCTTCTTCTTCTTTGACTGCGACTAGATAGGCCTTTTGGGATCTCTTTCTTCCATGGCAGCCATAGCCAGCAGCACCCTGTCTCAGAAACCCTAAATCCACCATAGCCAAAAGCTTCAAAATCTTGACATTTTTCACTGTTTCTCTCACTGAAGTTATCAACAGTGATTTTAATCACTGAGCAATACTCTCTGAAGTTCGTTAAAGTACTGTCACTCAGATCTGACGACATCAGCATCAAATCAAGAAGGGGAAGATCACTTGGAGTAAAAGACTTTTGCAGATTTGGTATTCATTGACACTCAGTTAGTGCT